>NC_139344.1:432937407-433147407 GCF_055883805.1 Amblyomma maculatum
ACTCGCTGCCACGTAAGTCCATGTCTAATCCACACTTCTACGCCACCACCTTTGTGTTCTCTACCCTGTCTATTACAACCTTCCCACCTTTAACCTGGGCTTCGAGATCCCTAAGGTGCGTTTCTGTATTTCCAATGCACCAGCAGCGCCATCCAATATTTCGATTTGATACTAATATTCAGACTTACATATATCCGTTATAACCATGATATTTATTCGTTACATAAGCAATTACATTATGTAAATGTGTCCACCTCAATCAGACATATTTTGTGAACCCATATGACGGCCTAGGAGACAAACAGTTCGGCTATATTACCCGCCTACAGAATCACTATATTCAGGGTTTCAAGACATAAAGGCAGTCAGTGAGACACATACTTAAGAGTTAATACCAATTAGCAATTTTATTCATTGAAACTGTAGACTCTTTTTATTTATTTATGTGCTTAAAAATACCTTACAGACCTCAAGAGAGAAAATCTGAAAAGGGGCAAATACAAAAATGGATATTAAAACAAAATCTTAATAAATGTTGTGCATAAACGAACAAGAACCAAATAAGTGTGCAGGTAACAAATTAGTATTAAAATATGTATATAAAATATAAGGGAACTATGAGTCGTGGAAAAATTATTTCGTAAAATACAAGAAATATCCACAAGCGTAAAAGAAGGAAACCGCGTTCAACGCGACAATTGCCACAAGTACATGAAAACAAAGCTCTAGCAATAACGGCTGTACAAATGCTAATTGCTGTGGGGGCTCTCAAGATTCCCGCGCTCTGCTCTCGGGCAGCAGCCATGGCCGCAAAGATCGACAAATGAAGCCACACCCAGCGGGCCAAGCTGTTTATTGGGAGCTCCCAACGTTCTTCCTCAGCATTTCCAGCATCCGCGCGCTTCCGCGTCGCAACGTCGTCTATCTCTCCGCTGCCGAGGCTATCTGTCTAGATGAGAGGAGCGCGGAAAGAAGGCGTCCACAACAGAGCGTTCCCCGATGTAAGTTCCTTCGTCAAATTTGGTGTACCACCGTTTCTAGCGACATCGAACCAGCTGTATCTTTCAGGAATGCAGACAGGACATGGCAGGCCGTGAGCAAGGGGAACTAACCAGACGCAGGTTTATTCATCCATCGCTTATATACCGCAACTAGGAGAGGGCTTGCTTCCTGTGCGTGGAACGCACCTTGATGATGTCATGGGCTTTATCGACACGTGGCTCGAGCCACGTTCGATGCGATACATTATCCCTTGTTTACTAATGAAATCATACACATCACACTGTAGAAGGGACCCAAACTGTTCGGAGCATAGGCTATGGCAATTGTTCAAAGTTCCGGTCATAAGTCAACCTCTGTTGCGGCCTTCGTGGTCGCGATTACCTTCTTGGAGCAGGTGAAGGTTTATTATGCTGGGGGACGCTGACAGGAGCGTTGTCTGTGATATGCCTGTTTTCAGGAAATCGGAAGCGCTGCGGCATTGTGGCTGCAGGGTGCTGAAGTAGAACTTTGATCACCTTCCTGGCTGGCATCGGAACCGATGTCCCAAGAGCTTCTTCGAAAAACCTCCTTTGTTTTCAGTAGGTGCCTTCGATTGTGCCGTAGGATCGTTTCGTCTTCTGTAATGACTTCGTAAGATCTAGGAAACCTTGAGGTGTGAAGGACCTGTGCTTTGGTGGCCAATGTCTCTTTCTTGCGAACAATGTTTCCAGAGTTGAATGGTGGAAGTTGTCGGCTAGAACGACTTGTCTCTCGACGCTTCTGCACATTGCGAACCGGGAGCGGCCGCGCATCAGGCGATGTTTTTCGCAATCTCCTCCCTTGTAGCATTTCATCAGGTGACAACCCGGATTCCTAAGCTATAGATCTATAGGCAAGGAGACCCAGCCAAGCGTCTTGGTTCAATGCACTAGTTTTCTTTAAAATTAGTTTGACTACTTGAACCCCCTTTTCTGCCAGATTTTGGATTGGGGGTAAGTCGGACGGGAAGTTATATGGATGAAATCGTAAGTGCGGGCAAAAGATGCAAAATCGTGGCTTTGCGAATTGTGGGCCGCTGTCCGAGCAGACTACAACTGGTATACCATACCTAGCAAGAATCGCACTTGTTCCTTCAACGACGGCTTTTGAGGACGTGTCCTTGCGCAACTCAAGTTCCGGAAAGTTAAAGCGCCGTACACGCACAGGTATGCCCGTACACCATGCTGAAAGATGTCAATACCGAAACGATACCATGGGTCTTCAGGCGTTGGGCGCAACACCAAGAGTTCTGGAAGCTGTTGGTCGGCCTACATCTTGCATACAGAGCATGCCTGAGCGAAAGCTGCTATGTCCGAGTTCATGCCTGGCCAGAATACGAGGTGTCTTGCCCTTTCTTTGCATTTGTGGACGCCCAGGTGTCCCTGATGAATTCTTTCCAGCATTTATGTTCTCACGGTCTTTGGAATTATCACTTCGCACCCTTTAACAAGACTCCCTGCACTTGGGAAAGCTGTCCATCAAGTGACTTCCATCGGCCTGTAAGCGTTCTTCCTGCCTCTAAGTTTGAAAGCACTTGTTTTAGTTAACCTTCGTGGTTGGTTTCTTCGGCTAATTTCCTAGAGGTATTGTCGGTGATGAGGGAAGAAACAACGCTTGCTGCGTGTACTTCCACGTCGTCGTTTACGTCGTTGATTGTGCTTGACCCGGTTGTTGCCCGCGACAGCATGTCAGCCAGCAGAAGTTCTTTCCCTGGAATGAATTTCAGTTGTACGCCATAGCGAAGGTGGCTCAGGAAGGCCCGCTGTAACCTCGGGGGCATGTCCCCGATAGCCTTCTGCGATATAGCTATCAAGGGATGGTGATCTGTATCAGCAATCCACCCACGACCGTATACTAAGTGATCGAACTTTTCCCAACCCTATACCTCAGCCATTGCCTCCTTCTAAATTTGCAAGTAACACTCCTAAGGCTCCGTAAGGGCACGTGAAGCGTACGCAACCTTGCATTACCATGTTCCTGCAACAGCGCGGCGCCGATTCCAATTTCTGACGCGCCACAGGACACTTTAGTTGCTTTTGTCGGGTCGAACACGGCTAGTAGAGGCTCTTTACTTAGACTGTCGCATAGCTGTTTCCATTCTTGCGCATGATTTACGTGCAGTTAAAGACAGCATTTTGCTTGATAAGACTTCTGAGGTGCGTTGTCCTCTGCGCTAATGACGGCATGAATTGGCTGAAGTAATTGACGACGCCAAGCATTATTTGAACTGCCTGCTTGTCTGTCGGTTCTGGCATATGCAGCATGCACTTTATCAGTGAGGGGCTAGGCCTGATGCCTTCCTTACCGAAGACGTCATCCAAAAACTCGATCTTGTCTACACCAACACAACACTTATCTGGATTAAATGTCAGCCCTGCTCGTTCTGCCGCTAGCAGCACCGACTTCAGGCGCATGTCATGTTCTTGCCGTGATGACCCCCATACCAGTACGTCATCAACGTACACTGACACCTGGAAGGCCCTTAACAATTTCATTCGGTGTTTTTTGGAACACTTCAGACGCGGATGATATCCCGAAGGGTAAGCGTAAAAATTTGTAGCGGCTAAATGGCGTGGAAAAGGTGCAGATTCGAGATGTTGCATCACCAATGGAATTTGGTGGCAGCCAGAAATTGCATCAAGGATCGTGAACACTGTTGCACCTGACAACTCTGCTTCTACGTCCTCCCGGCGAGGCGTCGTGTATGGTTCTGTCTTGATGCAATGATTTGAGGATTTGCCTTTTTCTCTTTCTCTCTTCATGATATTCCTGGGATCCATGCACAGCCGTAATTTCCCATCTTTCTTACGGACATCATCATCATCATCATCATCATCAGCCTGACTATACCCACTGCAGGGCGAAGGCCTCTCCCATATTTCTCCACTTAACCCGGTTCTGTGCTAGCTGCATCCACTTGACCCCTGCGAACTTCTTAATCTCATTCGCCCACCTAACTTTGTGCCGCCCCCTGCTACGCTTTCCTTCCCTTGGAATCCAGTTTGTTACCCTAAGCGACCATCGGTTATCCTCTCTTCGCACTACATGTCCTGCCCATCTCCATTTCTTCTTCTTAATTTCCACTAGAATGTCGGTACTTGAGTTCTCTTCTTCTTACGGACAATAACCAAGGAACTTACCCAATCCGTGGGCTCAGTGACTTTGGCTATGATCCCTGCGCGTTCAATGCGATTCAGCTCTTCTCGGAGGGGTTCTTGGAGCGCGAGTAGCACACGTCGGGCTGTGTGTACTGTTGGTGTGGCGTCGTCACGCAGAACCATTCAGTAGGCTCTTTGAACGCAGCCCGTTCCTGTGAACAGATGGTGAAACTGTTTGGCAATTTCTTCAGAACGGTTTTAGTATACCGTATGTACGCGCGATAGAAGTCCAAGACTTTCGCTGGCTTGTAGGGCTAAGATGGCATGACAGGCCTTGCGTACGACCGAGAAGTCAAGGAACGCACACCGGTCGCCAAGTGCTACCTCCGTTCGAACGGCACCAGCATGTTTGATCACGCGTCCGCCGTAGGCACGCCGCACAGCACTGCTTGGGTTCAGGAGTAGCTTCGGGTGAATTTTCTGATATCATCCTAAGGGCAGCAGGTATGCTTGTGCTCCTGTATCGACTTTGAATTCAAGAGCCGTGATGCAGATTCGGGCTCGTACTGTCCAGTCACTTTCGTTTGTCGTGCTTCTCGACGACATGTCGAGAATGTCGAAGTTATCCTCAGCCCTGTAGCTTGTCTACATCAGCAAAAGGTTTGCAGAAGGTATCAAAATAGTTCGGCCTTTGACATTTCCTGCATATTTTTCTATCTGCAAAACAGCGCCTTGGCCCATGGCTGCGTCCACACCTGCCACATTTGTAAAGCCAGGGTGGTGCCTCGCCTTGACGGCCTAGATTTTTCTTCCGCACAACATCCATCTGGTGTTCTTGCCGTGCCCACACTTTCTGTTGGGTCGCTGCTACTTCCGCTGATTTAGCCGCTTGCTAAGCCTTCTGTAACGTTAGGTGGTGGTCCTGCGGGAACGTTTTTGGAACTTTCTGGTCGGGGATGCCATAAACGACCTGGTCCCTAATTATTGAATCCCTCTGGGAACCGAAATTGCATACACTTGCCTGCTTCTTCATGTCTCGAAGAAATGGTTCGAAGTACTCCCCAGGGGCCTGGACTCTCGTGCGGACGATGTTACGTCCGTGTGCCTCGTTCAGCTGCGCTGAGCAGTATGCGTCAAATTTTTGCACGACGGTTGCGTAGTTGCTCTTGCTTTCCTTCTCGTCGAAGCTGAACGTGTTGACTATCTCGATGGCTTCGTCGCCCGCAACACTCCTCAGAAGCGCTGTCTTCGGGGATTCCGTGCGCGGCTTGTCAGAAGTTTCTGATGCAGTCAAGAAGAAATCAAATCTTTGTTTGAACACCTGTCAGTTCTTCGCAATTTCTCCATCTGTCCTCAGCGCACCCGGTGGCTTCAGGACGTCCATTGCAATGAAAATCTTCGGTTTACCAAGACAAGACATCCACTGCTATGCCACTTCTGACACCATATATCGTCGAGGAACGCAGACAGGACATGGCAGGCCGTGAGCAAGGGGAACAACCTGATGCAGGTTTATTCACCAATCGCTTATATACCGCAATTGTGAGAGGGTGTGCTTCGTGTGCGTGGAACGCCCTTTGTTGATGCCACGCGCTTTATCAACGCGTGGCTCGTGCCACGTTCGATACGATACACCAGCGACCATATTTTCACACTCCCTTTTCGAATAGCATCTGGCGGCTCGTGAACTCACCTGCCGAATGCGAGTCTATCTTGGCTCTCTACTCTCCTGAGCTGCTGAACTTTGAACCTGTGATCAGCGAGCTCCTGCAGCATTCTCACCCGCTTCTCCGCCATTCCGACTGCGCGTATTTGAGCCAACTGGCAAAACGGACTTACCGCATTTGCGATTATGGCTGGACGTACTCAAACGTGCACTTTACCGTGAGCTGGGCCAGCTGATCGGCTTCCCTGAGTGGGCATAAGGAGAAGAGTCAGCTACAGACAGTAGCTTGATGAGTAGCCCAAGATTTTCTTGAGAATGACTCGGCTACAGGGAGTAGCCTGGTCGAGTGGCCCAGAATATTCCTTGAATGACTCGGCTACAGGCAGTAGCTTGACGAGTAGCGCAGGATCTTTTTGAGAATGACTAGTTCGGCGAACCACACTTTCAGTTTCACTCATGGCCAAAACACCAAGCCGCTAGCTCGGGTCACAGGGGAAGCTTGTTCGCCGCGCCGTGCGGGCGAGGGGTATGTGTATTCCCACACTGTTATTAATGAAGTGTTTGAAGTGTTGTTTGCGAAAGGTATGATGATTACGTGGCAGAGCGATATAGTTCGGAAGGCCATTTCAATGGCTGATGGCTCGCGGCAGTGAAGAAACTTTAAAGCCTGTGTACCGTCCTAAATGCAGGCGTAGCTAAAGCTATAATGTAATCTATGTGATACGTTCGAGGGATGTTGTAGATGTGACAAGGGTGAATTGGTGCCGTGGACGTATTTATGAAACAAAGCTAAAACGGCAAAGTTTTGACCAGTTTCAAATGGATGGAATGAAAGTTCGAGCTCTAGTTATGTTACACTGGTTTTGCAACAATATATACCCGAAATGAAAATACAAGCCCTGTTCTGGATTGGTTCGAACTTGTAACTCAAATATTTCTTATGGGGTTGAATATTCGCGCGTTTGAGTATTCTTTATCAAACGGGCGAACCTCAAATTTTATCTAAATTGTGGTCCTGGGTTGGTCCCACTTCAACGGCCGATATAGTGGCGTATACAGGGTGTCACGTTAAATGTAATCAAGGTATTAAAATATACTGTAAGACCTATACCAGTCAAACTAATTAAAAGCTGTTCAGTGCACATACGCTAATCTGCAGTATTTTTTTGTTCGCCAGTGCTAAGTAAATAGTAAGACTAACACACATTTTTTAATCATTGCCTTGAGAGAAAAAGTGTTAAAACAAAAGTAGATCTTCGCCGAGAAACGTCTAGCTACGAAGCATTGGTTCGTGACCGCGTACCATCCCCGAACCAACGGCCTTACCGAGCGCTTCAACCGCACACTTACGGACATGTTATCTATGTGTGTATCACCTGATCACCGCGACTGGGACCTCGCGCTGTCATATGTGCCATTTTATTACAATTTTTACAAGCACGACACGACAGGTTATCGACAGCGACAGGTTCAAAATAACAGCCAGCCACCTGACAGGGTTTTGAAAGGCCTATAAATAGAAATGGGCAAGATGAAAACCACGGAGCAGGCCGTTTTTCGAGGCGGTCTACAGCTTTCGTTTGACACTTTTCTTTCAAAGAAATTAAGTTAAAAAGTAGCTAATTCGACCGTACTAATTAACTAAATTTGGTAAATGAAAACAAGCACTGAAGAATCGCAAAGGCGACTCTGAACAGCTCTGAATTTGTTTCACTGTGTTAGGGTCCATCATATTCTTTAATACGTTTGTTATATTTAGCAGAGACACCCGGCATATAAGGAATGGAAGATATGCCTTTTAGCCAAAATGCTGTTCACATTGCTAGCTACCTTACTTTCATCACACGATCCCTCTTTTATTGCCTTTTCGCCTGAATTTGACACTCATATCACCCAAGAGCGACCTGAAAAAACAAACCATTAAGAGCTCACGCTCTTAAAAGTGACCATATGCAATAGTTTCATTATTTAGCATGAAGAGCGATATCATAAGTGTTGAACTGGAATGAGCTATACTTACCTTACCTGTCATGGCAGAACAATAAATTTGGTTGCCTTTTACATGGCATGCTAGCAATGAAAACGCGATCACTGTTTGCATGAATTCTCCTAATGCATGCCCTAAACTTGTCGGATCAATTTTTAAAATCAGATCAACTACTGAATGTGGGGTGATTAAACTCAATTTATTAAATCTACCAAGCTACAAGAGAAAAATTGCATTGTATACTGTATTAGTTTTAATGGCGCATAAGCAGCTAAGGCTATGATGCGCCAAGCACAATGTTGAACCGAGAGAAAAACTCGGGCATTTCATGCAGGCATGGGCAGGCACAGAAACACCGTATTGTTCTTATAGCTATTGCTGAACAGATTGTAAGCTACATAAACACGAGGAAGTGTCCAAATCGCAAGCCTAATAAGAAAAAAGCAATACTTGGCTATATTTGCGAAAACGTGTCTGCAAAACACGGAAGCAAACTGCAATGTGGGGTATGTCAGATTAAGTTGAGATTGGCAGTACTAAATACGTATGTAATAACATGTTGTATATAAATGCAATGTCATGCAAAGTCTTGTCATGTGAGAGATTATAGTTTATTCATGAGTCATAGTCACTTGTCAACAGTCACTCATATTGGAGATCTCAAGTGCATGACTATGGAGTGCATGAATTGTGTAAGTCAAAGCCATGACCATTACTAGTGTCTAACCATGATTCTCAGAAGTGCTGAGTCATAGCACGCTAGAACGCTGAGTCATGACACTTAATAGTGCATAGTCATTATACAATAACAGCTACAAAACTGACTGGCAGCTATGACTAGCAGCTCACTGATCTCGCAAAATAGGCAAGTATACAACAGTTGCTTGTTCCCTTAACTCACCTACGGGGCTGAACCGTGGAGGTAAAAGAAAAGGATTCGACTTCATCTGAGAACAGCGCTGGGGCTACGGAACGAAAAATGATAACAGTAAATTTAAAAGATAGGAAGCATGCAGAGTGGGTCAGAGAAATAACACAAGTAACTGACATTACAGAAACAAATAAAGAAGGAATGGGCATAGGTCGGACATGTTGTGCGAAGAGAGGATAAACGATAGTCGCTTGGAGTAACAAATTGGATTCCAAGGGAAGGTGAGCCTAGTAGGGGCGGCAGAAGGTTAGGTGGGCGGATAAGGTTAAGATGTTTGCAGGGGCCAAGTGGATGGAGCTAGCACAGGACCAGTTCAATTGGAGCAGCATGGGAGGGGCCTCTGCCCTGCAGTGGGAATCGTCATGCTGATGATGATGATGACAATTCTTTCCTATCAACTTTACAGGTTGCTACCTCTTTGTCAAGCTTGTACATGGAGACCAGGATAACAAAGACAAAAAATGCCCATTTAAGACATTGGAAAGCGCTGTTTGCACCAGCATATTCAAAAGCTGCCAAGACGCGTCTGCAGATGATGAAATATGCTTGGCGTGGCTATAATTAGGAGCAATAAAGTCAGCATCGTCAAGCCTCTATATGTGAAGAAAGCACTAGTCAAATTTTAGAGACCCAGTCACCTTCTTTTTGCACCATTCTTTTGCACTCATGGCTCCATAAATATCTGCGCCATGCACTACGTGGGCGCCTCACTGCGATTTCTTTTAGGAGGGTGTTAATTTACGGACAGTTCTAATATTATTTCGACATCAAGAATAAAAGACAACCCTTGCACTCGTGAAACCATGATCGTTTGTTTTTGTACTGGGCTATCTATTTACGGACCGGTAATTCATATTCACGCGCTGAGAAGCCGGCGGTTAAGCAAAACTGTACTATGCAGCTGTCACCTAGGCAAACGCAGGGGTGTCGTTCATCTAGTTCTCCACTCTGGGGCATCGTTGTGGGCGTGTTGATATATTTCAATAATTATTCACGCAAATTATTATTTTGTGACTAAAATACCACCTAGATCTATTGTACGCATGCCTTATCATGTCCACAATAAGTCGAGCAACATGAAGATAATTACTGCTTCATCAGTCTTTACAATGTGGCTGCTAAAGTAAACTGAACAGGTAAAGGCTTAGCTAACTACAAACAATGATATTGTTACCGGGAAACGCGGGACCAAAGTGATGTGCTCACTGAAAAAGACGGCATTCGAAGAACGCGGGCTCGACGAAGCGTTGAGAAAGAGGACGACGCTGACAGAGTGAATACTGCACGGCTACTGAAGTCTTAGCGTCAAGTTCAGCCCATCGCAGTGCCGTTACATTAAGTACATCCACGTAACATCTAGGAGGAGGTCGCGGATTCGACACAATCTGACGCTAGATCTCCGCAGTGGCCGTCACCTCCGAACCATTACGATGAGAACCGACGCGGCTTCATCTATCTCCGCAACACCAACTGTCGTCAAGCACACTCTCGTGACCTTGGCCCGTTCTGCGGTACAGATGAGGTCGATGTCGAGGACTGGCTTTCGCTTTATGAGCATTTTAGCCAGCAAAACAGGTGGGACGCCACACTGATGCTGGCCCCAATATCTTCTACCTTACTGAAACGGCACGCATGTGGTTCGAAACACATGAAGCAGATATACCCTCCTGGGATGTTTGCAAACAAAAACTCCGTGACCTGTTCAGAAAACCGGTTGGCCGTCACCTTGCCGCCTAGAGGAACCTCGCCACAGTGCCCAGACATCTACCGAGCCTTATATTGCGTATATACAAGACGTTCTGGCCCTCTGCCGAAAAGTGGATAAAGGCATGACAGAACCTGATAAGGTGGGGCACATCCTCTAAGGCATAGCCGATGATGCCTTCAATCTTCTACTCTATCGGGACTGTACTATAGTTGACTCCGTTGTGCAGGTCTGTCGACATTTCGAGCAGGCCAAAGACAAACGGGTTGCACGTCGCTTCAATCGGCTCCCCAACACTGCCCCTAGCTCCACGTGCGAGGATCTGCCGACCCTAAGGCAACCTTACAACACTGAAAATGTGATCCGCATTGTGCGTCGTGAACTGGAAGCGCTCGCACCTGCTGCATCCAACTCGCCCTCCTCGGACAGCAGCCTAGACACGATATCCCTCATTCAAGCCGTCGTTCGTCAAGAGGTTGCCAACTTGGGCGTCCCCTATAGCCACACCGTGGAACACCACAGTTCGAGCCCCGTCCCTCCCATGGTCGCCACAGCTGCGCCCCGCAACACCTACACGCCACGCTACCGATACCGCAATCCTGATGAGTGGCGCACCCCTGACGACAGGCCGATCTGTTTCACGTGCTCGCGTATTGACCACATCTCTCGCCACTGCCGCAGCCGCTGGACATCACCACCTCGACGTTTTGCTTACATTGACCGCTACTCCGATTACGGTCACCGCCGTTTCACGCCTCGTTATGAGCCGCCCCGCACCGAGACTACTACGCCTCCTCCAGTGTCCAGTCGCTCTCCTTCCCCGCCAGCCCGCCGTTCCCGTTCACCTCTTCCTACCCGCAGTTCCTCGCCGTCCTCTGCCGGCCGCTCCACGGGAAACTAGCCAATGCAGCTCCCGGAGGTGACGCTGTATTGGCACCCCGACCTGGAAATCCTCTACTGCTATTTCTTCGCCCTGTAACCTCCTCTCCCTGTTCGTGGATGGTGTTTCTGTCTCTGCCCTCATTGACACTGGTGCCCAAGTCTCGATCATGAGCTCATCGTTTTGCCGCCGCCTCAAGAAAGTACAGACCCCCGCCGCTTCGCCCACCGTTCGTGTTGCCGATGGCAGTACTGCTGTCGTCACTGGGCTGTGCACTGCCCGAGTCACCCTTGCCGGTCATCACATCCCTGTTTTTCTCACCGTCCTCAATCAGTGCCCTCATAATGTGATCCTCGGCCTTGACTTTTTAATGGCCCACTCTGCCCTTATCGACTGCTCTAGCGGCCTTCTTCGTTTGGACCTACCTGTCTGCTCAGAACATCCTCCATCTACACCCCGCCTTCGCTCCACCGAGTTCGCTCGCCTGCCCCCTGACTCTGCTGTTTACCTACCTCTGTCACCTTTCCCGCCTGTGCCTAACGGTGACTATGTTGCTTGCCATATCACCGAGCTATTTCTTGACCGCAACGTCTTTCTTCCTCATCTCATCGTACGCGTTACACAGAACAGCACCTACCTTCCTATCCTGAAATTCAGTCTGTCACCCCAAGTTCTCCCCGAAGGAATATCCCTTGCTACCTTGTCTCCTCTCACAGACTGCACCATTTGTGCACTCACTCCTGGCCCACATTCAAGCGTACTTCCAACACCCGTACTCTCCACCACAATTACCGACCCTATTTCCGCAATGATTGCCTCTGACCTCAGCCCCGAACACGCTCAGGACCTGCACAACCTTTTGTTATCCTTCTCCGACATTTTTGACTTTGCTGCCGGTTCTCTGGGCCAAACATCAGTTGTGACTCACCGCATTGACACCGGCAATGCAAAGCCTGTACATCGGAGGCCTTATCGTGTGCCCCTTTCTGAGCGCCAAGTCATCCAGCAGGAGGTCGACAAGATGTTGGTCAACGATATCATCGAACCTTCGAACAGCCCCTGGGCATCTCCTGTCGTACTCGTTAGAAAGAAAGACAACAGTTGGCGCTTTTGTGTCGACTATCGACATCTGAACAAGATTACAAGGCAAGATGTTTACCCGCTGCCGCGAATAGACGATGCCTTGGACTGTTTACATGGAGCCCGCTACTTTTCCTGCATCGACATTCGTAGCGGCTACTGGAAGATCCCTGTCGACAAACAAGACCGCGAGATGACAGCTTTTGTCACACCCGATGGACTTTACCAATTTAAGGTTATGCCTTTTGGACTTTGCAACGCCCCTGCTGCGTTTGAACGGATGAACTCCTTACTCCACGGCTTCAAATAGACGACTTGTCTATGTTACTTGGACGACCTGATTGTCTTCTCGCCCTCGTTCGAAAGCCATCTTCGTCGCCTTTCTTCCATCTTGGCACTTTTCCGACTTGCCGGACTTCAACTGAACTCAAAGAAGTTCAGTTTTGGTCGCCGCGAAATTAAAGTGCTTGGCCATTTGGTGAATGCCACTGGCGTGCAACCCGATCTGGACAAAGTTCTCGCTGTCAGTGCTTTTCCATCTCCCCGTTCACCCCGTGATGTCTGCAGCTTTATAGGACTGTGCTCTTATTTCCGCCGGTCCGTCCCTAACTTTGCCGCTGTTGCTCGTCCTCTCACCAATCTGCTGAAGAAAGGCGTTTTTATCTCATGGGGACCAGAACAGGCTAACGCATTCTCCACCCTCATCGCTGTTCTCACCAATTCTCCTGTGTTAGCCAATTTCATCCCGACTGGCCCGACGGAACTTCGCACCGACGCCAGTGGTCACGGGATTGGTGCCATTCTTGCCCAGCGACAACGCGGCAAACACTGCGTGATCGCCTACGCCAGTAGTCTCCTGTCATCAGCGGAACAGAACTATTCTATTACGGAACGGGAGTGCCTGGCTCTCGTTTGGGCCGTTGGAAAATTCAGACCCTACTTGTTTGGCCGACCCTTCCCTGTAATTACCGATCACCACGGCTTATGTTGGCTCTCTTCCCTCAAGGATCTTGCTGGCCGCCTCGGCCGCTGTGCACTGCGCTTGCCGGAGTATACATTTACCGTTGTATAAAAATCCGGTCGGCTCCACCAGGATGCAGACTGTCTGTCCAGTTATCCCGCCAATCCCCTTTCCTCTACTGACCATGAGTCGGACCCCTGTGTCTTCTCTATATTGGACTTTTCCCACATAGCCGACGAACAGCGCTTGGACCCAACCCTCAGCTCTCTTATCGACCGCCTCCGCACACACAGCCGTGACTCTTCCCTCGCCCTGTTCTTCCTTCATAGGAATACGCTATACCGCCGCAACATGCGACCTCATGGCGCTGAGCACTTACTGGTCGTTCCCCAACACCTACGCTCTGCCCCATTTCGAACAAATGCACGACACCCCTACAGCTGGTCATCTTGGCCTCTCATGCACATACGACCGCGTGCGCGGCGTTTCTTCTTGCCTGTACTCTACCGCTCTGTCCAACGTTATGTAGCCGCTTGCGACCTCTGTCAACGCCGGAAGAAACCCCCTGTGCTACCACCTGGACACCTGCAGCCGATTGCTATCCCGACTGAGCCATTATCTCGTGTTGGCCTTGATTTCCTAGGGCCCTTTCCCGAGTCCTTGCCAGGTAATAAATGGATCGCTGTGGCCACCGATTATGCCACGCGGTACGTGATCACTCGCGCCATTCCAACCAGCTGCGCCTGAGATGTTGCTGACTTCGTTTTGTACGACGTCATACTTCACCATTGTGCTCCCCGTCAACCACTTACCGACCGTGGCCGCTGTTTCCTTTCCCGAGTTGTCGAGGAAATGCTTCGTTCTTGATCCGTTCGGCATTAGTTCACCACTGCGTATCACCCTCAGACGAACGGCCTTACGGGGCGTATTAACCGCACACTCACCGACATGCTCGCAATGCACGTATCCGACAGTCATCGCGACTGGGATATTAGTCTGCCATTTGTCACCTTTGCATATAACTCTTCGCGTCATGACACTGCTGGATACTATCCATTCTATCTTCTCTTTGGAAGAGACCCCTTCTCTTCGACACTGCTTCCCGCCGCTGGCCCCGTCACAACCCATCGCCCGAGCCGACACTGCTCGCCAGATTGCTCGTCACAATCTCACCTCCTCTCAAGAAGCTCAACAACGCCGCTACAACGCTCACCACAGCGATGTGCACTATCCTCCCTGATCTCTGGTGCTGCTCTGGCTTCCGTGCCTTCGTGTGGGGTTGTGTCAAGAACTTCTGCCTCACTACGCAGGGCCTTACCATGTACTACGCCCAGTGACCGACGTGACCTACGAGATTGCACCGCTCCACCCAAAGTCACCGACTGCTACATTCACTTCCGAAATCGTACATGTCGCCCGCCTCAAGCCATATTACTCCCCCTCCACACCGAAGGCCTAATACGCACCGGGGCGTTGTCTTTTGCCGAGGGGGTTGTGTTACCGGGAAACACGGGACCAAAGTGATGTGCTCACTACGCGGGCTCGACAAAGCGTTGAGAAAGAGGACGACGCTGACAGAGTGAATACTGCACGGCTACTGAAGTCTTAGCGTCGAGTTCAACCCATCGCAGTGCAGTCACATTAAGTACATCCCCGTAACAATATTATCAAGAGATAATTGCATAAAGCTTTCTTAGATCACGCAAATATTACGGCAGCTCATGAGACCTCACATCCGGAAATGAGACGTGTGCTGATATATACGTAATATACAGGCTTGCTGGAGAAGCCATATTCCTGCAAAGGCATCCGCTTTTATGCTTTGGTGGCACTGCAGCTACAACACTGAGTTGCAAGAAAAGCTAACAGGCGATCTCTGAGATGGTTATCCTTCATCAATCAAGATATTTTATCAAGGTCGGTTAGGTTATGTTGTAGGTAGGACTTCTTTAGGCGGATTGCAGTAATCGGGATTCGGGGAATACAGACGCCAAACGAAGCATGCAGGAAGTTTTCATACATGAGGAAGTTGGAAAGTAAGGAATCAGTCAGCGGATGCTATGAACTATCCTAACAATAATGAACTGTGCTGCCCTGCTTACCACGTCCAACTGGTTCAGCATATGCAACTCGCTACATAGAACTCTGGGGACCAAGCACTGCTGGGACCTCCTCAGAACATTTTTGTAACCCACCACCACTATGACGCTCAAACAAGAAAACAGAAAATGTGTAATGCACCACAACGCTCTCAGGGTACTCAAAACTCCGCGATATTAAAACAGCATGAGAGAACAAACAAGGGTTAAAGGGCTCCCCCTCAATCCTTGTTCAGCTGTTTTGTAAAATAAAACCGAAGAAACGGCAGGATGGAGGCACGAAGACGACCCAGTGTGGTACTGACAGCGAACATTTATTGAAAGCACATTAGAGTTATGTGGATTAGACGCGTGTAAACTGCAAAAATTACTAAATGACTGGGTATAAACTCAGCGCACAAAGCAACTGGAAATGTCAGGATAACTGGGTTTCATGAAAGCAGCTAAAAAAACCCTCAAAGACACGGTGGGCGCAAAAGTTAGAAACAATGAAAAGACCCCATACCAGCAGTGCAAGGAAAACATGAAAACTGGACAAAGCAGATACATCCAAAGTCAGCAATACCTTGTCATGGAGTGAAACATTCAAAGGTTCCAATACTTTGTAATCGTGCAGAAACGCGAATAATGAAAAGCATGAATGGCCGAAAATAACTTAGTCATGTAGACAGACACAAGCATCCTCTCCACAGGAAGGACATAGAGGCATTTTCAAGAGTTATTATCAGGGTGTGACCTCAAGATATCCTCAACCTCGACTATTTCTCGTTCCAACTGCCCCTTTCGTTTTCGTATAATCGGCGCGCAATTAAGCTTCACGGGATCTTATCTAGAATGCCTGTGGCTCATTATACGTGCTTTTTGAATACCCCATGGCACAAACTAATGGTTTCAATGTCTACTTTCCATGGCTCATTATACATGCTTTTTGAATACCCATGTCACAAAATAATGGTTTCAAGGCCTACTTTCCGACAAACTGCTAAGTTTTGAAAGCTTATAAGGCGCAGACAAAACCACATCAACTGTAGATACACGCAAAATTTTAGCATTAGGTGAAACGTTACGCAGATATGGAACAAGTAAAGCATTTGGGACTAGCCAACTGTTGAAAAGGTGGGGAGCTTTCTGCTAAGTCTTAGGAAGCTTTTAGAGAAAGCCCGGAATGTGAAAGGGAGGTTGGGTAGCCTGCATTACAGAGTCTTTCAATTTGAAAGTGAAAGGCGGATCTGATGTTGTGCAGACATGCATGATTTTAACAGGGCAGATCTCCTCGTTTGATAGCTGGAAATTAGAAGAATCACAGAGCAGTAATGCTTTCTCTGATTACACATAAAATCCCTGCATACTGATCAGAATTATGAAAGTATAACTTTACGTTATACTTGACGCGTTTGAATTGTGGTGCTGGCGGAGACTCTTGAGAGTTCCCAGGACTGCCGGAAGATCAAATCAGTCGATATTGTCGACCATAAACTCTGACTGCTCATTGGAGGGTCAAATTCTAAAGTTAAAGCTCAGCTACTTTGGTCATCTGATGAGAAGAGAGGAGACGCTGGAGAAAGATTTGATGTTGGGAAAGGTTGAGGGTCGCCGGTGAAGGGGTAGGCAGCGAACGCGATGGTTAGATGGCATCCTTGATGCACTGCAGATGAAGTTATGTGATGTTAGGAAGATAGTAAGAGACCGGAAAGCGTGGCGTGATATGGTCCATAGGGTCACGAAGAGTCGGACACGACGGAACGACTGAACTGAACTGAACCTAATTTATCAACCGAATGGACTCATTTTTCAGAAGCTCAAGTGTAAAGGTTAGAAACCGATAGCACCTGGCAAACGCCCCCAAGTAGCAAAAACTGGGCTATGACGTGGAGGCCCGGGTTGGGCCAGGATTGGGCCCGGGTTTGGCCCGTGGGGGCAGCTCATACGGGCCCAATGCGGGATTTTCAGCACGTACCCTGAGGGCCCCCGTGGGCTGCCGAATTTTGCCGCGATTGGTCCAAATTCGTATCCGTGTGGGCAGCCCTAATAGAGATGCCCGCATTCAGCCCAGATAGCCGAATTCGGGTAGCCTACCAGAGTCACTAATGAGTCCTACGTTTCTGCAGGCAGTGCTGCCCCATTGATCAAGGTTTTAATTTTTAAGTCGAATAATTTCTCCAATACCTCAGTTGCACCGGCGGGGGCTATACGGAGGCCAGTGCAATTCGGCCTGGCCTACGTGCTGCCCGCATGGGTTTAATCTGGCATATTTAAGGCTGTCCAAGTTTCATTTTTCATCAAGTATGAAACATTTAGCTCTATTTCATTACCTTGTATTCGACAATCAGTAACATAAGAGAAACTTATTCCCAACATTACAATAATGTGGGCTGGCTCACATCACCCCAAAAATGTTATTCTGAGTATTTATATCGGTGGTGTGTAGAATATAAATGGCGCAGCAAAATTTTGGAGGTGGCTGAGTACCTTCTCGTAAAGCGGAACAGTTACTGTTCCATATTTTCTGGCAATACGGCATAATTAACGTAATTTTAGAGTACAAATAGACAGTCTTTAATCATGGCATGGATGTGCTTAGGACAGTTGTGACCTCGTTGACCTCTTGGGAGGTCTGCAAGAACGAATTTGTGCGCACGTTTGCGAACCAGCACCAGCGACAGCACACCGAAGATCTCCCCCAAGCTCGAATTCAGGGCCCTGCCGAATGTGCGCTGAGCTTTGTAAAGGACGTGCTGCGCCTAATTGCTCGCGCGGACCCACAGGCTACGGAGGACAAAAAAGTGCGCGCTTTGATGCGGGGCGTCCGAAACGAGATATTAGGCGGACTTATACGCGATCCGCCGATTACAGTAGCCAGTTTTGTGGCCGAAGCAACTAACATTGAGCGCACGTTGGCCACGCGAATTAACCGCTATCAGCATACATGGCAGAATTACTTTTGAAAAGGAATTAAATTACATTACTAATTACTTTGCTGAAAGTCGCAGAAAAGTAATTAAAATACATTACTCATTACTGCTCCCAAAAAGTAATGAAATTACATTACAATTACTTCTACTGAGTAATTAAATTACTTTTAAATTACTTTCTAGTTTCCATCCATGCAAAAACTAACCAAAGCTAGTAAACAAAACAACAACTTGTTCTCCAGACGCGAAGCACACACGATCTTTCGTCTTCCCGCCAAATTCCGTCCTAGAGAGCTATTCCTTCTCTCTCTCCTACAGTACGTGCCATTACAAAAACAAGACTACCTCAAAAAAAAAAATAAATAAAACACGGTCGAACGGTCCTGAAATGACCGGCGAACCTAGCATCTTACTGGCCCGGAGCTGTCTCCGCCATTTGAAGGGCCCGAAGTAGCTAGCTTATTTATTGCTTCCGCAGTCCCAAGAATCGATGTCGGCACGTTTGTGCTCACTGCTCAGTAATGCTCAAGCCCCGGTGCCTCACGTCATGGACCCTTCTGCCTATCTCCCCCAACCCCAATCCTCCCTCGCCCCGTGGTGTTGAGTGTAACCAGGCACCACTGTGCCCTAGCCGACGCAACAGGGAGTGGCGCTACGCCGCGCTCCAAACTAGTTTTCAGCTCCAGCCTTCTTGCACCATCTCTCCCTTCAGCATTCCCTTGACGCCTTGTATCCTGCTGCTTGTAGAATGGTTGAGGTCTCAGACGCACTGTTCTGCTCAACTCTGTCCCCCTTTGCCGATCCGTTACGCTGGTTTCGCTTGCCACACGCCGTTCCTGCTTTCGCGCCACTCTACTTCATCATATGTTGAAGGAGTAGAGGCGCATTTTAGTAAAAGTAATTTCGAAAGGAATTAATTACTTTTGCTGCGAAATTACTGCCAAAAAGTAATTCATTACATTACTAAATTACCAAGCCGAAAATGAGTTCATTACTTTACAAATTACCGAGGAAAGTAATTAAATTACAATAATTCCATTACTGTAATTCAATTACTGCCATGTATGGCTATCAGCGACTGGGACTCCAATGTCTCGAGCCTTGCTTCGTCTGAACCTAGTGATGCTGACCTCACTGATATCCGAGAAGTCATTCGCGATGTGGTGCGCGAAGAGCTCATGAGGTTTTTCCCAGCTCCTGAGCAGCTTTCCCGAATATCCATCGCTACGGCCGTTCCTGAGGAAGTGCGACAGGCACTCACACCGGAAGCCATCTCTACTGGGCCAGTGATTGCTGCTACAAAACAACAGCCGGCTGAAAGTTCTTCTGCCGTTCTCCGTCGGCCTTCGCCCGTACCTCACCAGTATCAACGGGTTACGGATTCTGGGCCTCGACGCCAGGAATTCCTGGCGCGGCAGGACACATACTTGAAGCCGCGGAGACGACGAAAAACCGACATCTGGAGAACTGCGGACAGTCGACCATTGTGTTTCTACTGTGGTGAACCGAACCACATGTACCGCTGCTGCCCATACCGAGATCTCGTACTGCGAGGATTAAGCCGGAGCGACCGACTACCTAGTTACGGCGAACGACCCCGAGATATCCAGGAGTATCTTCGACGCACTTCATCCCTGATGCGAACCTATGACCGGGGTTATCTTTCACCCTCTTCATAGCCGATGCAAACCGATGACCGTGTATCTCGCTCGAACTCGCCACGCCGCCCTCCCACGCCTCCTAACGGGTCTCGCCGTGAGAGCGTCTCCTCTTCCTCGTCGGGAAAACAGTGCGGCGACGCCTGGAAGTGGCATTGCCGAATTCAGCCGAAAGAAAGAGCGTCCACGTACGTTTGACATCACGAACAACGGCACACGCGGAAGCGAAAACGGTTTGGCTGCCTCTAGTAATGTAGGGTTATTATCGATGCTGTCACTGCACTCGTTAACACCGGCGCCGATTACTCGGTATTCAACGGAAAATTATGTCGCCGAATTCGCAAGGTGACCACACAGTGGGATGGGCCTCCGATACGAACCGCAGGAGGTCACCTCGTCGTTCCAGTTGGAAAATGGACCGCCCGCGACGAAATTCACGGTGAGACATGTCCCGCCAAATTTGTGGTCTTAGAGAATTGCTCCAAGGATGTTATTCTCTGAATAGACTTTCTTTGTGAGTATGGACCAGTCATCGATGTAGGGCAGAATGAGTTGACTCTCCGAGAACGTTCTTCATCGCCGAGGTTTCGAAGAGCCCCCCCAGTTGCGCTTAAAGTTGGTGCCGAGCATGTTAACTTGCCACCGCTCTCGACAGTATTTCTACCTGTTCGAGCCGAGACCCCCGCATGTGGCGAAGGCCTCCTGGAAAGAACTGTACAAATGTTGCTCTCGAAGAGAATTGGCTTTGCGAGAGGAATAGCCGATGTTCAGGGAGGAAGTGCGAACATCTTGGTGACGAACTTTAGGAACGAGTCGCAGCACGTGACAGAAGGGGCAGTTATAGCACATATAGAAGAGATAAGTGATGGTCGTGAGGCTGTTGTATTGCCTGAAATAGATATTCCGCCAGACCCGCACGAGGAAGAAAAACCCTTGCAACTGAACATCGCGGAAAAACTTGAGTCGTCCCAGACACGCGAATTACTCGAACTTTTGCGTCGTTACCGCGATTGTTTTTCAACGACATCCAGGGTACGCGAGATGCCCGCCTGTCGCGAAACAGATTTAATGTCGATGGCGCGGCCCATCCGATTCGCCAACCGCCGTACCTAGTTTTCATGAAGGAAAGAGAAGCAATACAGCAATACAGGACCAAGTGCGGGAAATGCTACATGACGATGTCATCCAGCCTTCAAACAGTCCGTGGGCCGCACCTGTTGTGCTGGTAAAGAAAAAAAAACGGGACGCTTCGATTCTGTGTGGACTACAGGCGATTCAACAAGGTGACAAAGAAAGATGTGTATTCACTGCCCCGAATCGACGACACACTCGATCGGCTCCGCTGCGCCCGCTATTTTTCTTCTATTGATTTGAAAAGTGGATACTGGCAGATCGAAGTGGATGAGCGAGACCGAGAGAAGACCGCATTTATAACACCGGATGGCCCTTATGAGTTCAAGGTGATGCCATTTGGCTTATGTACAGCGCCTACGACATTTCAACGCGTCGTGGACACTATGCTCGCCGGACTGAAGTGGAAGACGTGTCTAGTTTATCTGGATGACGTTGTTATCTTTTCAAGGGCCTTCGCTGACCATCTTGTGCGCCTCGACGCTGTTCTTTGTGCTATACAGAACGCCGGACTCACAATCAAGCCTTCGAAATGCCGGTTCGCATATGGTGAGCTGAGGTTTCTTGGGCATACAGACAGCCACAGAGGCGTGAAACCAGATCCCGATAAAACAGCGGCCATGGCATCCTTCCCACCGCCGTGAGACAAGAAAACTGTCACAAGCTTCCTTCGTCTGTGCGCTTACTTCAGACGTTTCTTTCGCAACTTCGCCCAGATCGCAGTGCCGCTAATCCACCTTACGAAAGACAGCGTCGACTTTGTGTGGAATGAAGAGCAAGAGTTAGCATTCAGGCAACTAAAGCAAGCCCTTTTGTCATCACCTATATTAGGCCACTTTGATCAAAATGCCGACACTGAACTCCACACGGACGCTAGCAACAAAGGACTAGGGGCATTGCTTGTAAAATTCCAGGATGGCACTGAGTGTGTTATTGCTTACGCAAGCCGAACTCTTTCCAAGGCGGCAGGCAATTACTGAATAACAGAAAAAGAGTGACTCGCCGTCCTCTGGGCCATAACCAAGTTTCGGCCTCATATGTACGGCCGCCCGTTTTGTTGGCTGGCCAATCTTAAGGATCCCGCGGGCCGGCTTGCAAGAGGGAGCCTTCGGTTACAGGAGTACGAAGTCACGATCCTACATAAATTCGGAAGAAAACATCATGATCCTGACTGCTTGCCTCGAGCACCTGTGGAACCATCACCAGGCGGCGCAGATGATGAGGAAGACAGCTTCCTTGGGGCCTTGAATCTTGACGATATGGCAGATCGTCAACGAGATGATCCACAGCTTCGTCAACTGATGGCGCATCTCGCAGGAGACAAAGATGCGGTACCTCGGGATTTCCTGCGTATTCTGCCTGCATTTAAGGTCCGGAATGGTGTCTTTTACAAGGAGAATTTCGACAGCAGCCAGAGATCGTGACTTCTTGTCGGTCCGGAAGAGCTGCGCAGTGAGTTCACTGAAGCGTGTCACGGCGATCCTACCGCTAGTCATCTTGGATACACCAGAACGCTTTCGCGTATTCGAGAAAAATATTATTGGCCGAAAACCGCAAAGTACGTGCATCAATGTGCAAGAACCTGTAGCGAGTGCCCAAGGCTAAAACACCTCCTACGCGACCTGCGGGCCTTCTCCAGCCAATTGAGACACCGAGTGCACCGTTTCATACGATTGGAATAGATTTTTGGGCCCATTTCCTACGTCGCAATCAGGCAACAATTACATTATCATAGCGACGGGCTGTCTAACGCGCTACGCGGAGTCTCACGCACTGCCGTCGGGAACGGCTGCTGAGGTAGCCAAATTTTTCATCGAGAGCATTGTTCTCCGGCATGGTGCCTCAGCAGTGCTGGTGTGGCGGAAGTGAGTTCCGCCGCGTTTGTGGCGGAACTCACTCAGGAAATCTTGCGCCTAACCGGCACCACCCACAGCCGAACCACAGCTTCTCATCCGCAAACTAATAGACTGACGGAGAGGCTCAACAAAACTATAGCCGATATGATCGCCATGTACGTGGACGTCGACAATCGGAACTGGGACGAGGTACTGCCCTATGTCAAGCTCGCTTATAATACCGCAGTCCAGGAGACCACCCGTATGTCCCCCTTCCAGCTGGTGCATGGAAGGCAAGTCACCACCATGCTTGACGCTATGTTGCCTCGCGCACCGCCAGATGACGTAGCTGATGATACCCGGCTAGTATGCGAACGCGCAGAGGAGGCTCGAGAACTGGCCAGACTCTACACACGACAGCAACAGCGTATCGATGGTCGTCTTTACAACCTCAGGAGACATAGTGTCAATTTCCGCCTAGGAGACAAGGTGTGGGTATGAACAACGGTTCGCTGTATAGGGCTTTCAGAAAAACTCATGAATAGGTATTTCGAGCCGTACATAGTTGTTCGTCGAGTCGGTGAACTTAATCATGAGGTGCTTCCCTGTGTAACGCAATCATCGTCACACCGTTCCTCGCGTCCTGACATTGTACACGTAGTGCGGCTTAAGCCGTATTACCAGTGATCCCCGAAAACCCTTCCTTCTACTAGCAAATTTGGGTGCTTTTGGCTTGTGTGGCGATTATATGCTCAACAGCTGAATACGCGAACGTATTCACCCAAAATGAAATATTTACGCTCAAAGCTGTTCAGCTAAAGCCGCGCGTTTTTGCTGTAACAGATATAGCCGAACTGGTTCACCGAAGTAGATGCTGGACGAGATCGGTCTTCATACATTAACCAGTCGTGGGAGGCTACAATGCGTCAAAGTTCTATATCTAATCCTGCATAACAAGAGTAACGTAAATCCTGACACTTGAAGAGAAACTGGGCATAAGCATCACCTCACACTCCAAGAATAATCTTATGCTAATAGCACATAGTTTCTCGTATTTCCCGCGAGCAGTGCGGGACTGGAACTCTTTAGATCAGTGAAATATCGACAAATTCGTTGAATTTCCCGTAAAATTTATATTGCCAATCAAGAGGAAGTGATTACATTATTAATGTGTTTGTTTCCTCTCTATATATAATGTGAACCTGTGATGACGGTAATCTCTGAATGACTGTATATTTCATTTTAATATTTCATATGCTTGCCTCTTTTCCTTTTTTCTTTTATTGTAAGAGTTTTTGATTTTACCCTTCTGCATTCATATGTGTGAATGCCTGTAGAGCAAATGTCTACAGGCCCTTATAACCCACGTCTGTAAAAATGCTTATTGGGGTCTGATAGTGTTTCAAAATAAATAAAATAAGACAAATAAATAGACATCAGCACATGTCTTCATGATAGAAAGTCTGTTGAGTCTATTTAAAGAGATGGCATACATTTCTCCAGTGAAAACTTCAACTGAGGATGACTTTCACCCCATACTGAAAAAAGCTATCTTGCGCCTAGAAGAAATCGGCTTTAAGGTTGTGGCAGTTGTTTATGACAATAATGCATTAAACCGAAAATTACGAATGAAGTTCTGTGAATAAATGCCGTTGATGTTGTACACTTACTAAAGTGCATACGAAACAACGCAGGCAGAAGCTTCTTATATCCACTCTAGGACCTA
The DNA here is from genome assembly GCF_055883805.1 of Amblyomma maculatum. Classification (NCBI taxonomy): domain Eukaryota; kingdom Metazoa; phylum Arthropoda; class Arachnida; order Ixodida; family Ixodidae; genus Amblyomma; species Amblyomma maculatum. The sequence goes on from NC_139344.1 coordinate 432,962,097, forward strand.
TCTAACAGTAGACAGCCAAGAAAACGTTAGGAGGGCCTCATTCAAGGATTTAAGTGAAGCGTACCACATTAAATCTTCCGAAGTTTTTAAGTGTGGCTTTGGTTTAACATCTAACGCCCTGAATCCAAGCGATTTGGAGCGCCAGAATGTTAAATTTGCGTTGCAGGTGTTTAGCCCGCATATCGCAGGAGTCCTCCTAAAGTACCGCGAGGCAATTTCTATGTACCATGAGGAACAAATGTATGCATTTCTAAGCATTATCATGCGTCAGTGGAACATTGTAAATATAAAAGCATCAAACTAGCGAATACGCAATCGCGATGTCTTTGAGGCGCCAATATTGTGCCTAACAAATGACCCCAAATGTACATTCTTGGTTTGTTAATAATGTGGCTCCATGTGTAGGAGCTATACAAGCATGATACTGGTGTGCTCACTAGAGAAACAGGGAATGCTCTGATACTCTCTTCTCACTCATTGTCGTAGCTTTCAAAATACTGCATTACAGAACGCGAACACAGATATGTTCTCCTCGGGAAAGCAGAAATTGATTGCCCGGAGAGTCGCTTCGGCCAGTACCGTCAGATAATAGGAGGAAATGTTGCCAAATTTACGAGGCAGAGGATAGAGTTCGTTTGCAGATTACTCTGCCTGTAATGAGATGAAAGAAAGAAAATTTTCCATCAATGTCACGAGGTAAGTGCACATATGCCTGCAAGTGCACATATGCATATTTTGGCAGTTATTGCACTCATGCAGCATTGAAGGTTCCTAAATATGAGAGCTGCCGAGAGACCTTAGTTGTTGACAAAGATGAGGTGAAGCTAGAAAATTAATCGGATTCAATAATCATCTGGTTATAAGGAGGTGGCTCGAAGCGGCTGTCACCATTTGTCATCGCTATTTTTATGCATACTGAAGGTGTTCTTAATAAGCTCACTGAAGGCCGTTGCTCTGAACCTTTATGGGCTAGAAATCAAAAGAAAATTGTCAAGCAGCTCACATTGCAAACACTGCCCCCGCTTCAAGATATTACAGAATGTGTAAATGGCCACACATATTAGCTCCTGATTACACTTGTTGGAAACTGTGCCACCAGTGTGTTGCTGAATAATGTATGCAAACAGATAAATGATCTTCAGCGTGTCGCGAAAAAGATTCCGCGACAAAAAGAGAAGCACGTATCTTCATGGACAAGCAATCCCTATATGTCTTTAAGTTCCTTTCGCGCTTTTATATCCTGCCTTATGTTGAATTGAAATTGTATCAATTGTTTTGCATTGACTAGAAGTAAAATGAACTGTAAGGAAATATTGGTTTGGTCAGCTTTTAATTATGTTCATGTTTGGCACAGCGTTCGGCATCAATTATAGCCTTTCGAGCGCCGGGGTGAACACCTTTTTCTCCTACAACCATGACCTCAACGCTCGTGCCTTTCCTGTCTGCAATGACATATTGTAATCACGCATAAAGTATAAAAGTATTCATGTGATGGGGCCAAGATAATGGAGTGAAAAAAGCTATAACGGTGGGACAATTTAAACTAATTTCGCCAGCATTTACTGCTTACAAACAGGAAGCACTTATTGATGTATTATTAGAAAAACAAAACAAAAAACAGATGAGCATGCTAAAACAAAGTGACTAGCATCGGCCAACTTTATAGCCGGTCGCAAGGAACTCATTATTAGTGGGTGATACGTGAATACGAAAGAACAATATTCAACAACACATCCACGCCCAAACGTGATACACTGCATTCATATGACAGAGAAATGGGTTAGATACAAAGTCGCTTCGCTTGCTCGCTCCAGTAGTTCGTTGAAATAAAGAAAAAAACAGTTGGAATCCTGAGCTGTATAGGTCATTCATTCGTAGATTACAAAATTCACAGCGTCAAATATTGCGGCTGACCACGAACGCGATCGTAATAAGGGAGCTCCCGTAACGCTATTAGGCGGCTCTACGGCGACGGCGCCGCGTTCAGACAGGCAAAAAGCCATCGGCATTTGCGTCGTGAGGGAGCCTACGTGATGGCACGTGACGCACAGGCCTTGCACCCTAAACACCGTAACCCAAACCAAATCAATCTTCTCCGTCTTCTAAAAAACCCTTTTCGCGTTATACATTCTTTTTTATAATTTGCTTTTTTCCTTCGCAAAGTAACAAGGTAGATACCATGCTAGCGAAACCTGCATAGACCCTATGAGGACCGACTGAGTGAGGCACGAGTTTCTTTGCACCGCCACATCCCTTGAGAACGGTTCTACATACTAGTGCAAATAAAAAACAAATAAAAGGCATGACGTCACAATGACGTGACAATGACGTATGTTTGGCCCGGATGTCGAATCTTTTTCTCGGGGACCCAAAAGACAAGGCCAACGACGACGAATACTCAATGATGCACGGCTAAGTCGCAAAAAATTACTCCCGTGACTGCTGTGGAAATTTAGTTTGGAAAACCATTTGACAGCGAATTTCAGGCAACTCTTGCTGTTGAACAGCGTGTATTCTTAACAGGCTTCTACAAGTATCGTTCAGACTCCATCGTCGTTGGCCTTGCCTTTCTGTGCGAGGGATGTAAACGAATGCAGCTTTTGCACCGCTAGTTACATCCAAATACATTCTTCAGGCATGCATTGGTTTGATGAATGACAAATGGGCCGTAGTGCTCGTGCAACAAGAAACACACAAAGGCAAAATTGAGTATCGGAGAAGCAACAGCAGTTTATTGTCAGCTCTCAGACGTGATCAAGCAGCAACGTGGTGCAGTAAATGGAACAGAAGGCCTTAAAACAAGATGGAATATACAGCTCCAATAATAACACAAACTAGTATGTCGCATCAGCAGTGAGGCCTAGCTTGAAGATAAAAAAGACACATAAGAAAGCTTGTACTATTAACACACCTTTTTACGTGTGTATAGTCATTTACAAGATGAATTGTGCACAGCTATGTGCCTACAGAATAAGGGAATACAAGCGAGGGATAGCGCGCATGGAAACGAACGCTCTCCACAACAATTAAATACAGCACTTTGTGCAAATACACTGTACATGAAAGCGTATTGTAAAATAAGCAGCCAGTTTGCACTGCCAAGGTTCCCATCAACCCAAATATTACGCAACTGAAATAAATACATGCCTCAAAAGAACGCTTCACTAACAACCGCAATAAAAGGTCGGACATATAAATGAACTCAAGTTTTTAGTCTTTGTGCCTGTCTGATGCCTTCACATGAGCAGTCCCATAACAAAATTTGGCCTTCCCTGCCTCGGAAAATAATGACGACTAACTCATGTGAAGAAGGAAATCATTTCATCATATACAGCACCGCTGTACACTGCGAAGAATGTTTTACTCTTTTATCATGAATGGAAAGAAGAAATGGCTTGACTGATACTGTCTCGAGACTCAAGTGTCTCAATAAAAGCCTTACAAATGCATTCACACGCACCAAAAATAAGCAACAAGCTTTTCCCATGATGGTCATGAACACCAGTGCCTTATCGCAAAGATTCCACCCATGCATGCACAGTATCCACAAGGTCTTCAAACGTATCGAAGAGTCTATTGCAGGACTTTTGCTGAATGTATAACTCATCAAACATTATATTGCAGTCATGGCCTACTGTCTAAAATGAAGCTCCTTCAAAAAAACCTATTTGTAAGATAACACACCTTCAAACCGAAATGCATTGTCCTGACTTAAGGTCGTATGAAAACTTGTCTAAATTACCTGTACCCCTTTTGGGATGAAAGTGACGTTTCAAGGCAAATGCTTTATAGCAGCTGCTGCAAAGGCAACTAAAGCGTTTAATGCTGCGGAGGTTCAACCAATGCTGCAACTGATGACGATGCATATTTGCCCATATCTTTTACTATTTCGGCCAAGGTCCTCTGGCGACGTCGTTGTGCGGACTGCTGAAGTTTCTGGAAGAGCTCTTGGAGCCGTTGGTGTTTCTTTCGGGGCTGGATATTTTCCTGGTGGTAGGACAGCGGCTATTACAGGAACCTGTAAGATGCATTAGAAACAATTGTAAGAAACGCGTGCCACACTGCATAACATCTGAAATGAAAACCAAGTAGACTCTTCGACTGAGCCTCACCGCTACCAGCATATCTCATGTATAGTACGCATTTATCATAGCGGTAATAATCACCTATATAAACTCATTATTAGGCGCAATAAAAGGAAAGTGGACATTTCGATTTGTTTGCAATTCACTAAGAACTCGTGTGCTTTATTTAAGGTTCTATTCGAACAATATAATAATAAGTGCTATAAAGTTACAGAGGAGCATGTGTATTCTAATAAACGGGCGATGACAGGGTTGTTCAACTTATTGCTATTGTATACTTCTGTGAATAACATACAGGTCTGTGATTCCAGGCGCCAAGTTTTAGGGCCTAGCATGCGGTACATATTTTAAAAAAACGCGATAGAAATAGACATTGAGAGGCTCCTCCCATCGAAAGCGACCGCAATTTTGAAATAATGGTGTGACATCACTGAGGATACGCGGTGGAGCTTCATCTGCAATGCAGGCTCTTGTTTCAGAGGAGTTGTCCCTCTCTCTCTTGTGAGTGATTGACACAGTCGTCGTCCCTCATGCAGAAGATCTTGATGAAGATGCTACCACATGAAACCGATACAAAGTAAGGCATGTTTTCTTCAACATAAAACACACACAGTCAGTGGGCTGCACGGTTAGGTTTCTTAGTTTATCGACGCAATGACCTGTCCCATTATACCGGTCATGACACCAGCACGACAAACGGGCACCTATTTCCGTAGTGTGAGGTTTTCGGTACGCGAAGCTGAGAGAACTCATCAGCAGTCAGTCGCCAGATCTGTTTCGGTCAGATATCGGTGACCGAGCGAGAACTTTACATCCGATGAGTTCGGGGCTTGAACAGCTGCGCTTGTTTGTACCTTAACCGTGTTAGAAAAAGAAAACCAAGCAGCTACACTTTATATGTTTCTTCTTGTTATCAGCACGTACCTTGGCGTGAAATGTTTGTCGGTGCCGAACTGCGATGAACAGGCCTAGCGCGTGGGTTCGGGTCTAGAGTTACGGCGATTACGGAGCGCGAATTCAAAAGCTTTAGCGGTTCGATGTGACCATCGAGTGTAGTTCTGGCAGTTGTGATCCCACATTCACTACAGTTTACATCATAAACCGCGTGCACATTGAGCGGGAAGCGTCGATGTGACCCTCTCTGGCTAGCGCAGCAGGCAGCTGTCGGTGCTGTTTGTGGGTACCCGGCCGGCGCAGGCAGAGCATCCACGGTACTGAAATGGCAGCGCAATTCTAGTTTTTCAACAAACAAAGGTGCAACTGGTGCTGAAATGATTGGATAGTTATAGTATTGCTGCCTCAGCTTGCATTTTATGCCGTGCGAACGACCAGCATTCATTCAGTCATTACAAATGATGCAAGGAAACACGCTGAGGCGCAGTCTTAATCTGCAAATCGGTCGCATTGCTGCTGGAGTTTAGGGCTCACACACTAAATACTAAATGCTGTAAGTTTACTGTGTTTACGGTGAAGCATTCACGAGTCATTTGCCTCGAGAGTCGGTCGCAGTCGCGCACGCAGCAGCGGAGGAGGCGAGATGGAGACGGTGGCGGATGGGAGGCTCTTTTGTTCGGAACGGGCGATGAAACGTGTTCGATTCGCGGTGGGTTTTGCGATGACTGGACTGAAGCGGCTTCGGTGGCACATGTTTTCGTGCGCTAATCGCGGCCAGACTGAACATAGTCTTGCAAAAATGATTTACCAGCGGAAAATACTTAAGTTTGAATAACACGCGCATATAACAGCAATTCAAGAGGTACTGCTCTGTTGAAAAATTCTGTCTGTTCCTCTAATGTCGCAAGGTATGCTCTCTCATCAACCTATGCTTCTTTGTGATCTCCTCTTAATTTTTGGACTGAAATTGCGACTGGCAATAGCTCAGCAACCGGCAAAACAACTCTAACCCTTCCCCCACTTTGCCGCACACACGGCGGAAGGAAACGTTGGTCATGTGCATTTCTATATGTGGGAGCGCCTGATGCTAAATAACTAACTCTAATAAAAATAATATGCTTTTGATTGCATGCTCAAATATTACAGAATGAGCCCATCGATTTCGGCCTCCTCTACAATCTCTAGACGAAGCCCAAAACAGGTTCCTAGGATCAGAAAGGTCGCATATTACAGTGAAAGCTTGTCAAAGAAAAAAGAACATGCAAGTAAAGTATTTCTGCTGAAAAAAAAAAGAACTTTCAGTCACCACCGGCCACGGCGTGCATGAAAGAGTGCAGCCAACAACGCGAATAACAGATGACATGTGGATGATATCTCGTTATATATATCGAATGGTTGCCAGACAACAAAGCTGTTTTCGTTATTGTAACAAAAATTTATTTTAATCGAAGAGACATCTGGGCGAGTTGGTATGGTGACATGATGGAAAAACAGCGCTACCGACGTGGACGGAGGTGAGGAACAAACAGGACGGGATCCGTCCTGCTTGTTCTTCACCTCCGTCCAAGTCTGTAGCGCTGTTTTTCCATCATGTCATTTACTTTAAACCTTTCTACTACACCGAATGAGCTGAAACTTCGAGGATTTATAATTTCACGTGTGGATTGTAATGAAATAATCCATTTATGCTCAAATGTTTGAGGTGATGACCCCTTTATTGTATTATACAACGTAACAAAACCGAGAACTCCCACGAAGAATTCACACCATGCTGCTGGGCTCGAAGAGGCGCGAGATGTCACCGCCGTCTCGTCAGCGTCATATATCAACAGCACTTCTTTTCAACATATTTTTAATGTAGCCACATATATCCCGTAAAATTACGGTCCACGCGCTTACTTGTCAGGAACAACTTCTCGAGCGATTTCATGTAGTTAATGCTGGTTAATGCGACGCGGTAACCTAAATGAGCAGCAAAGCTAACATGCTGAAGAACACCATCTGTGCAGAACGCCACACGCCCAGAAAGGAATTTAAATGCTCGCCTGCTCACCTTCCGAGTTAAAATTACAAAGCGACGCATTCAGACGCCGTTTAAGCAGTGCATGCCACCACTTGCCGCGAACGTCTCCCCTGAGAAGTGCTGAGGCAGCACAGCCTGAGAAGCTTTAACCGACACAAGGTTTACCGCAGCCAACACAACGACATGCCCCTATGTCTGACGCATTAAAAACTACGTTTATGTTGTGTGCCGCTTCCAAATGGCAACAAGAAGAAGTGAAGATACGTTTATTCATCCGTGTGACGATACAACGAACACACCGCTTAACCACCATCTTCCCTAACGCAAGCCCATCGCGTTCTGGAAGGTTCCGCCGGGTTTACAAGAGCGAGAAAGGCCGCTAAAAATAAGGTGCACAGTACCGCGTTTTTTTAATGAAATCTGGAAGATAAATTTTGTTATTTTGTCGTTTTGTTTTTGTTCTCTACTCAGTAGGTCCAATATTTATATCCCATTTGAAGATGTCATTCCAAGCGCTTGGTGTCACTGGCAGTGTGCTTATGTCTGTGTTTTGTTCCAAGCAATGTGACCATGGGGTGGGCCCTGACAGTACTGTGTTGTTATCCTTCTCAAAACAACGAATAATACGTGCCACAGTTACACACATTCAACTACTGTCTGCAAACTGCTCACTTGATTTATTTTTCCCCAGCGTCGTGGCCCGCACAAGAGAGATTTGCATTCTGAGGACAGAAGAGCATGAAGTACATCACTGTTTACGCACCAATGAACGCATTAGAAGCAGAGTAGAAACGAGCCAAGTATTACCTGAGTTTTATCCCATCTTTGGTAAGGTATTACGGAACGTCTTGGTGTTCTGTCTTTGGCACAATGTGCATTAATCTTGAACGTGCATGTATTTTGATCTTACTTTGTTTATATTTTCATCATCATCATCAGCCTGACTATACTCACTGCAGGGCGAAGGCCTCTCCAATATTCCCAGGTTCTGTGCTAGCTGCATCCACTTGACCCCTGTGAACCCTCTCTGCACGCTTCCTATCTCTAAACATTACCCCTGCCATTTTTGTTACATAACCGTCTGCGTTGTCCTCAACTTAGGTAGAATCCTCTTGGTTAGCCTCCATGTTTCAGCCCCAAAGGTGAGTACAGGTAAGATGCAACTGTTGTATACTTTCCGCTTGACCGATACCGGTAAGCTGCTAGTCATATTCTAAGAGTACTTGCCAAATGCGCTCCATCCAAATCTTATTCTTCTTGTTATTTCCTTTTCATGGTCCGCATCTGCGTTTACTACCTGTCCTAAGTAGACATATTCGCCTACTACTTCCAGTGCTTCGCTACCTAACGTAAACTGCTCTTTCTTCCCGAGGCTGTCGAACATTACCTTAGTCTTTCAAAAGAATGTCAGCAGCTGTTATGTTAATTATTATCCTCATTTACACATACCCGTAAGTGGCTAGTGAGGTCCTACGTTGTACTCTTGCAATAAAGAATTAGCGACACCATATAATTGTCTAATGTATATAGGACTGTTTATTTTTCTACCGCCCCTTTTGGCTTTGCACCCAAATCATCAAGCTATAGAAAACGGTAAAGATTGGTCGCTAAGCTAGGCTACGCTTTTTTTTTCAGTGCAGTGGAGCCTACGGAACCGCACTAAACCTCTGATCTCTCGGCGCGGAACATTTTGCACTCCGTGATAGCAGATCTCATAAAAGCCTAGTATATTGTGAATAGTCGAAATTTAAGATATACATGGAGAATACTTCCATGCTTTCCGCATCCATAGTAAGAAAAAGAGTTCAGGCTGACTAATTTGATGTGACGCGCCTAAGTACATGAAACATCAATGGATCTGGTTTCGTAGGTAGAAAATATTAATATTTTCTTTGCAGAGAGGAATTTGGTAGCAGATTTGAACGTATTTTAATTTTTCCATTCAATTATATGTTAATAATACATTTTGACTATTTTTTAAATTTTTTGATTGCATCCTTCAAGCATAAAAGCTTTGGTATTTCAGTTATTTTTCCGTGAACTTATTATACTCATCATATACTCGTCTGTTATAAAGGTTACAGGGGCGAAGTGTGTGGGATGACGTGACTAAAATTGTTCTGCCGCACGAGGATAAGCGTGGGGCTCTGCCATATTTTCGAAATCGCTGGTCTTCCTTCTTTATATTGTCACGATATTGGCGACTAGGGCTAGGCTATCAGAGCCGGTGCAGGTGGAATTATAAGGTCCAAGCTTTAGGTACGTCCATCTAGTCCGGAGCCTATTCACTTCGTCCTTTTTCTCCGAGCGCCACTTCAACGTCTTTCGCTGCGAGCGCCCCCTGGCATTCCTCCCTCCTTAAGCGTGACGCACACGACACACGTGCACACAGGTGGCCAAAAGCAAACGAAAAAAAAAAGTTTGCAGATGCCGTCTTTCAGTTACCGCGTAAAATACGGCTTCATGCGTAGGACATGAACTGTCTCTGGACGAGGTAGCCGACGGCCTCTCTGCTCTGGGCCATCTGGGAGGACCTCATAGTTAACGTCGCTGAGGCGCCGAAAGACTTTATATGGTCCGAAGTAACGACAAATTAGCTTTTCTGATAGGCCATGGCGTCGAACAGGAGTCCACACCCACACCTGGTCCCCGGTGTTGTAGGAAGCTTGTTTGTGGCGGAGGTTGTACCGGCGTGAATCCTTGTCCTGTTGCTGGGAGATGTGGACGCGTGCTAGTTGGCGTGCTTGCTCAGCATGTTGGGAAAAGTGTTCGGCGTCAGTAGAAAGCTCGGTATCTGTTTCGCAAGGGAGCATTGCGTCCAGCATCGTCCGAACCTCTCTGCCGTAAACTAGGCGAAACGGCGTGAAGCGTGTCGTCTCTTGGACTGCCGTATTGTACGCGAATGTCACATATGGTAGGATAGCATCCCAAGTCTTGTGCTGGGCGTCGACATACATCGCCAGCATGTCCGCAATGGTCTTTATAAGCCTTTCAGTCAGCCCATTGGTCTGCGGATGGTAAGCAGTAGCTTTTCGATGCGCCGTACCGCTGAGATGAAAAACTTCGGCCATCATTTGTGAAGTAAAGGCAGTCCCTCTGTCAGTAATAATACAGGTCGGAGCACCGTGCCGCAGCATGATCTGGTGTACAAAGATATGGGCAACCTCCATGCTGTACCACTAGGTAACGCTTTCGTCTCGGCATATCGAGTCAGGTAGTCTGTGGCGATGATTATACAGCGGTTGCCCCCGGAGGATCGAGGGAAAGGACCGAGAAGGTCCATGCCGACTTGATCAAACGGTGCGCGTAGTGGTAATTGGGCACGAGAAGGCCTGCAGGCTTTGATTGCGGAACCTTCCGACGCTGACATTGCCGACAGCTCTTAACATAGCGCTTAACGACAGTTGCAAGGTTAGGCCAGTAGAATGTTTTTCGTATTCTAGCAAGTGTGCGAGTATAGCCCAAGTGACCAGAAGTTGGGTCATCGTGGCACGCGGAAAGGATTTCCTCTCGCAGAGCTGCGGGTACCACGAGGAGGTAGGTTCTCGAATCGGATCTAGAGCTGTGCTTATAGAGTACACCACTTCTCAGGCAGAAAGTTGAGAGGCTCCGAGAAAAGCACTTAGGTATTGTGGCTGGCTGACCTTCTAAATAATCGATCAGGGCTCGTAACTCTGGATCAGCACGCTGCTGATGAGACATATCTGAAGCATCAACAGCTCCGAGAAAACTGCCAGAGTCACCCGTATGTGGTGAAGCGAGCTCGACGGGCGCACGAGAGAGCGCGTCAGCATCTCCATGTTTATGTCCGGACTTGTAGACTATAGTAAGGTCAAACTCCTGTAGGCGAAGGCTCCATCGCGCCAGGCGGCCGCATGGGTCACGCAGGTTGGCCAGCCAACACAAGGAATGGTGGTCAGTGACCACTTTAAATGGGCGACCATAAAGGTAGGGACGAAATTTTGCAGCCGCCCAAATTATGGCGAGGCATTCCTTCTCAGTCAACGCCAGGGGGCTCTCGCAGCGAAAGACGTTGAAGTGGCGCTCGGAGAAAAAGAACGAAGTGAATCGGCTCCGGACTAGAAGGACGTACCTAAAGCTTGGACCTTATAATTCCACCTGCACTGGCTCTGATAGCCTAGCCCTAGTCGCCAATATCGTGACAAATCTGGTGGAGGTCAAGTCTGATGTCCCGTACCCCTCGGCTAAGCAGGAGTGCTGGTCATATATTCGAAGAAACGCCTGTTCACCGCACAAGCCGCAGGCAACGAGGCCTACCACCTGAGTTTTCCCCATCGGCTATGACTACCGGCAGCCACGACGTCGTCGCAATGCCTGGAGCGGCCCCTACTTACGTGACGATTCAGAACCCCCGCGTCCCAAAGACCTTTCACGGGGAAACCTATGAAGACGTCGACGACTGGTTGCAGCACTACGAAAGGGTAGCTACCTTCAACCTCTGGGATGACGCCGCCAGGCTTCGCAACGTATACTTCAGCTTTGAAGATGGCGCTCGGACATGGTTCGAGAACCATGAAGACCAGCTGTCATCCTGGAGTGAGTTCAAGCGTCATCTTGCGGCTGCTTACGGTAGCTCAGATCGCCGCGAACGGGCCGAACGCGCTCTCCAATCTCGGGTTCAAATGCCCAACGAGACGGTCGCGGCATATATCGAAGACATGACACGCCTCTTCAAGCGGGCAGACCCTACAATGTCCGAGGACAAAAAGCTGCGCTACCTTATGCTTGGCGTTAAAGAGCAGCTTTTTGCTGGCCTGGTGCGCAGCCCACCGAAAACTGTCGCAGAATTCCTTGCGGAAACATCCACAATAGAAAGAGTGCTTCAGCAGCGAGCTTCGGCACAGAATCGTACCGTCCACGCCACCTCCGTCTCTGCCGAGTTACCATCGCATGGCATGGACGCATCGGCGCTACGTGAGCTCGTACGTTCGATTGTGCGCGACGAACTCAGACTGCTGTATGGCGCACATCAACCACCTTCTACCTCCATTGCGAGCGCCCCCTGGCAATATCCTCGATTTAGGGTCTAATTGATGTCTTCTGAAAACCGTTCTCAGTGGCCTCACAAGGATTTGGCCAAACTGTACAAACCTGTGTATATTATAGTGCATATTTGTGTGTTTAACATACCTTAGAAAAAAGTTGTTCTCCTAAACAGCAATAGCCGCAGATTAAGGTTACCCACCTCATACGGCCCACTGCATCGACAGAACCGAGAGCGGCGTTTTGGGAACGCAATTTTAAATGAAAAGAAAATAGCTCCTCCCGAAAAATATCTGACTTCTTAATAGGCTAGTAGATACTCGCTGAGAAATTAGGACGGCCTTTATTCAGCGGAGCGAGAGAAAATGGGAGAGGCCATGACACTATTGTGTGCTCAGTTGTAGCGGAACTCTCTAATGAATGCGGTTCTTATAGAGATAGTCAATAGAGAATAGCGTGTTCTCGACCGACATTGAAGAACTATAATATGCGGTACCTCATTAAGGACTCTTATGGACTGTCAAAAAATTGATCCAGTCCACTAGCAAAGTCAATGTTGAGAATGCAGCAGGACTAATCACTGACAGTTTTATTTCGTTGTTGGAATTCGACCTGAACTCTGCCGTTGTTACGTAAGAACGACTGTCGTTATTTCTTCAGACGAAAGATATATCTTATCCTTCCCTGTAGTGCTTGTTTATTGTGACATCGTCCTCTTGGTTGTAGGAGCCGACATTAGGTGTATCCTTGTAGACACGCTTAAAGACTATGTTATGAATTTGCAGGGTCGCAGCGGGGCACTACAGCAAGATGACCAGCATGGCAGGATTCTCATTCTGAACAGCCCGTGCCGAGCTTGCGCTCCGGACACGCGCAGTACATCTTTATTTTCTTCTAACACGGCTGGTAACGCTGACCTCAGCGCCTCCGCTTTATAGCGTCGGCGAGCGCTTTAAATCTATACACAGGTGTGTCGAGGATTCCTTGGCTTTTCTAAAGACCATTCATGAGCGTAAGCTAGCTGGTATACAGTCGTGAGGACAATGTTGGTGTTCTGAAACCACAGTAAAGCCCTCAGCTTAAAAAAAAGAAGCCTCAACTAATAGCTAACTCCACTTCTTAGATATCGGGCTACGATTTCTGAAAGAATGGTAATGTTGGGTGTACAATTGATCGTTCAAAGAATGGGTGGCTGGAATATAATGGCGATCATGATAGCCTGTGAAAGAGGTGATTCTATTGAACTCCTTGCAGAATTTTAAACAAATTATGTATGATTTCTTCTTTGTGCGAAATCGTTCTGCGGAAATTTAAGCAACGTCCTCATATCACAGGTTGAGTATCACGAAGCCGCCTGGTGGCAGTACTGCATGTCCAGACGATGTACAGTGTGGTTGACAGCGCTTGGGCACACTTAAAGAGCATAGAAAACATAACTGACGATGAAACATGCTCCAAGCTTCAACTTTATTCCATAACCGCCACAACACTGCTCACATACCCGTAAACAACACCGACTAGCGGAAATGTTTACGCTCGTGGCATAAAACGTGGTAAAGTAAAAATAACCAGAAGAATGGAACCGCAAGCGACAAAGCCCGAACACGGTGAGAACAAAACAGGCAAGCCATTTTTAAGATGCCAACAAGTGAAACTGTGCCGTAATTTGACCAAAATAATTTTCAAGAACTGGTCCCAGAACATGTGACTAAAATCATACATACACACAGATCAAGCGTGGTGAATAAGGACAAGGGTAGTAGGCAGTAAATAATACGCAACAATCACAAAATGATGACTGAGTAAGTAAACAAAAAATTAGAGGCAAAGGTGAAGCCAACAATTAAAACAGCTAAACGCAGAAGGTGAAGTGCACTAAACAAATAAATGGATATCAACGAAGAAGAAAAAGCACATTAGAAACAGAGATGAAGCGAGCATTTAACACAGCTAAATGATGAAGATGAGGTGCATAAAACAGAAAAGTAAAAATGAAATATCAACAAATGAAATCTACGAAACGCAGTATGGATACAATATATGATGGACTTCAATATCTGTTAATGAAGCAAAGTTAACTATCCTGCTAGTTAGCTCGGCATTATTTCGGTCGAGAACCCCCGCTGACAATGCTATGCCGAAGAAAGCGCACTTTGAAAGAAGGACTTGTACGCGTTTGTTAACTGCTAGCGCCCTTTATGATCTGTAATAATTTTCTACTCCGAACATTTGTCTTCGGATTCCATCATGTCTTTTATTTTGTTTTTTTTTTATTTACTTCAAAATTTTGATATTCAAATTTGTTCGAAGGCTTCACTTTATTTCATTTTCAGTGTTGTAAGCTTAAGTAGTCACCTTGCTTAAAATAATGGTAGTTTGCCCTTTTACATTTTTTTTTAAATTTTTCCCCCCATATGTTCAATACTTCTCCCCAATAAATTCCTTTATCTGGAAGACCTTCTTGTACACTTCATTTATTCAATAAAAATATTTTTCTTAATGTAGGTCCTCAGTTCCTGACAGTGAACTATAACCTAAAAGAACAAGGGTGAAGCTCGCCCACATAAGCAGAGCTTTGTATGATTTGGTCGTTGCGGTTTAGTGGCAGAACTTCAGTTAGTACAAGACACATTCGCTCGGAATGTTCGAAGTAACTTCTTGCCTGGTAGAATTTTTACGCAAAAAAAGACAGGACTTCTATCCAAGCACACTTTTGCCCCACTACTTGTTACCCGCAGCGGAGCAAAACAGCCGCATTTACTTGCGTTTTCAGTGACTACTTATGATTCCATTATGTTCATAATAATAATAATAATAATAATAATAATAATAATAATAATAATAATAATAATAATAATAATAATAATAATAATAATAATAATAATAATAATAATAATAAACTTTCTTCTTTAATATTTACGAAGCTGGCACGGGCACACCAAAGCATAAATGGGCTTGCAGGGCAAATCATAGGTTTTTGAAATTAACATAAGGAGCCACGCACAACACAACATTAAATATTTACACTTGCCGACGAGCCCGCATCGCCCTGTCGGCGCAAGGCCGACAGTGTTGAGTAATAATGCCAGCCAGATACACGCGCGTAGCGACAGCGCGTTGACTGTGCAGGAAGTCGCAGCGCGCTATCTCCCGCCAACACTTGTCTATTTTAGCCTCGCGATAAACGCGGCACGCTCGCCGCAACCTTCAAGTACTAGAGTGCCGCCAGCTACGGAACCGTGGGAGCCGCCAGTTTTGCCCAGAAAGCCTCTCGCTTTGCGCTATACCAAATTCCTCAAGTTCTGTCTGCTTTGTTGCCATTTTGAGGAGGAATTCACATCCACAAGGCCGCAGGGTTGAGTGCGGAGGGATGGCCAGCTTCCGCGAAGGGCTATGTGCCCTCCTTCTGGAGGCGTTCGTCTTCTTCTGGTGCAATACTGTCCGCTTCCTGTTTTGGCTGCGCTACGTCTTGGTGACACCTCGCCGGGCCCCGCCCATCAAGAATGAGCTTCTACTGCGCTCGGCTACCCGACTCGCCGCCGACATCCGAGAAGGCAAGGTGGGCCTAAGCACTTTTGCTTTATTTGTATAGACAGATAATGACTCGCAGAGTATTTTGGTGGAGAACGAATTAGTGTTCCGATCTCATCTTGGAATTCATCATAAATTGGCAAAAAAGAAAAAGATGCGGGCGAAAGCGAAGCCTTTTTTTCCCTTGGTACGAGCACTAAATGAGATGGAGTACACCACAATCACAAAAGCTCTTGACAGCATAACTGTTGCTAGAGGAGCGATTAATAATAACACTTCAGGTAGATTTTCTAGGTTTTTGTGCACAGATAGCCTCATGGTAATCTTATTTACTTTTTTTTGTTAGAAACTTGTCGCGAGAATCGACAACAATGCGCAGGCTCATGGACGTTCTTTGTTCTGAATTAGGCAGCGAGGCCAAAAGTTATACACTTTTTTGGGAGCAAAGGCTGAGTTTGATCCATAACAACAACGACCGCTAGAAGTTCTCTGATCATACTAAAATTTTAAAGTGGTATATTGTAAGTTTTAAATACCACTCTCAATAAGGCCTGCTCCAATTCAAGAAATCCAGTTATTTATGGTCAGACTTTCCAGACCCCGCTGGCGTTGCACAGTGGTTACGGCGCTCGACTACTGTTCCCAAGGACGCGGGATCGAATCCCGGCCTCGGCGGCCGCTTTTCGGTGGAGGCGAAAGGCAAGGCGCCTTTGTGCTGTGATATGTCACTGCCCGTTAAAGAACCCCAGGTGGCCAAAATTTCCCGAGTCCTCCCCTACGGCGTCTCTCATAGCCTGAGTCGCTTTGGGACGTTAAACCCCAGAAACCAACCAAACCAACCAACATGGGTGGAGTGGGGACAAAGTATGCCAGGGGAACGGCCCAGCCGAAAAGAACCTAAAATGGTGGTGCTTCTATAGTGTCTTCGGTTTGTTCGTAGAGAAGAACTTATATTCATTGCTCATATGTTTACATTAGTACGAGACTGGTTACAACAGTGGTGTTACATTCCCTGCGCTCGTAAGAACCAGTTTCACCGTTAACGTCGAAAGAAGAAATTACATTAGACCTAAAGAACAAAGCGCTTGTTCTTTTTTTTGTAGCAATATTTCCAAGAGATATTCATCTGCTGCGAACATTTACTATTTCTCGTCGTGAAACAAGCTCCAACCCGCAGTTTTTACCTCGTTTACCACAAGGTACGTTGTTTGTTGAATAAATTAGAGGCCTGATCTGTACCACGTGATTGATTTTTTTTGTGGGTAAAAAAGATCAACGTTTCAAACCAGTAGCGCTTGGGGTAACGCTTTGTATCTAGCCTGGTGCCGTCTCGGGCGTTTATGGGCACTACAGCGGGAAATCTTCATGGAGGCACACAGTGATTAAAATGGGGAAACGGAAGGGCGCGGTTAGGGCTCCTACAAAAATAGAAATTCCTTCATCCAGAACACGTCCATTCATACCCACATGACCGTCGGAGCCGCGCTTTACGTCACGCGGATTCTACGTGCTAGCTATACACATAATTGCGCATGCGCAACTGCGTGTATAGGCGGAGGCGAGGCACGGCGGCCGCCGCACAGTCGTTTCGAATGGAGAAAAAGCAGGCGGCTGCTTAGCGGTGATATCGACAGGAGAAGCTCAATGCCTCGGATCCAGTAGTTGTCGCCTGGCAATTACCCACTCAGCAGAGAAAGTATGTATAACAAAGGGCCAAGGGGAGGCAGAGACACTTCAACAGAGAGAATAACGTCTGACCAAGCGGAGACGCCAGGATGCAGAGCCTAACAGGCGGCGCATAGCAGCTCAGATGGAGCCTTCGAAAGATCAAGTGAAGCAAATGACACCGAGAGAAAGAGGATGGAAAGGCCCGTCGAGTAACTGATTATAGCATTGGACTGTCAGAAAGTTCAAATGATGTGTGACGACCAAATGCTCTTCATAGCTAATCAATATAAGCTCAACAAGGATTTGGCAACATGCTGAATCCAGAAAAACGTAGTTCTCGCTAGGTATATCCTGGTGGGATGGCTAATGTTTTACTTTGTTGAATGCAACGAGGCGTAACTGTCCCGTTACCAGCAAAAAATGCGCTGTTAGGTGCGTGAGGAGAGTGGAAGATAAAAACGGAAAATAAAACAGAGGTGATCTGAAGCGACCGACTACCAATTTGTTTCATTTTTCAAGCCCCACCTGTCCCCAGTAAAGCTAAAAATAAGCAAATAGCAAGCTAAATAATATACATCCAAACTCAACAGACACTTTAAACAGTTTATTAATCAATTGAGGATATATAGCATCACAGTAACAAAAAAAGTTGCGGAACTCTGCGTTGGAATCACACGTCTCGCTGCTTCTGTGCTGATCCTGCTGCTGAAACTGAGTTGCAATTAAGTGAAAAGCAAAACTGCCTCAACCCGTGAATAGCGTGGAGGCTTAATTCCACCACGGGTCTCTCCATCGTTCTCGATCTTTGCGCGTGTGGGGCATACACGGTCGAGTATGCAAACACAAATCGAAGCATTTCGAAGCGGTGTTTCGATAAGACGATTTGTGAGGCATGTCGCGTGTCGAACTGCGCGATGGGAACGCGGTACGACAAAGCCATCGCGTTCGACACTTTAGGCGTAGCTGAAGCCTGGGAATTTTTTTTTGTCGCTAAAACAGAAGGAGTTCCTACTGCAAGTACCAACGTGCTTAATGAGCCGGCCAAAGATAAGAAGTAAGTCAAATAAGAGAGACTCAATAAGCGCATAACAACTCATCTAACAGTGTGCAGATTGCATCGCATTATGTCAAAATTAGTTAAATATTCCAATTCTAACACGAAATGTTTGTAGCTTCGCGGGTATGTATGTATGTATGTATAACTTCATTAAGGAGCCGGGAAATGGCTGGTTAAAGCTTTGTGACGCTGGCCAAGCGGCGACCCGGGGTTAGGTCCTACTCAGCACTACCTCATTTGGCCCGTTTGTGGCGGGATGTGAGGATTGTACTTTTCGAGCGCACTCCGGGTTTATATATATATATATATATATATATATATATATATATATATATATATGCAGACCAATTAAGAGGAAATGAGGGTGCTCGTTATAATACATGAAGGAAAGAAGCCAACAGCCGGCGAGGCCAAGGAAAGCGTTGGGGATGGTACTTTGTCTTTTTTTTTAATGTTTACTTGGATATCACGGAGATTAGTAATGTAATCTATTTAGGGGAAAGATAACACTCTCAAGGTTCGTATACAGACACCATAAATACCCAAGAAAGTAGCAGGGGGGACAGCGGCCGATGTAGCTCAGTTGGAAGAGCACCGGACGCGTTATTCGGAGGTCGTGGGTTCGGTTCCCACCATCGGCATGTTTTTTCTTCTACTTTGTGTTTAATTGTCTTTCCCCTAAATAGATTACATTACTAATCTCTGTGATATCCAAGTAAACATTAAAAAAAAGACATATATATATATATATATATATATATATATATATAAAGTCAAGAAAAAGCAACCTTGTGATGCTTACACAACAATTTTCTACAGCGTGCACGCGGCTAAACGAAAGTGAAAACCGTGAAAAAATAGCTTTTGAGGAAAATGTATCATCGTATGATGGGACTTTCCGATAATTGGAAAGTGCTACATCCGGTGCGACAACCATTTCTTCATTTCTTCATTTCCTATTTCACGTATATATTTATACATACATACTGCAGCCCATTTTGGTGTTATTGCAGAAGAGGGGTTAAGAAAAATACATACTAAAATTACTATTTCGAAAACAAATTTAAATAACATGTTTACACACGTTGTTGATATGATATGGTTCAGACATTGTAAAAATGAAAAACATAATGAAACAAAACAGAGTAACCACAGCACCAAAAAAAAAACAATTAAGGGGTATCGATGGCTGATAAAGATGCGCATAATGGAAGAGACCACTTTGTGATAGGAAATGTATTCAAAGGTTAAATTTTTTGGGGGGAAAGGTGTGTTAGAATTTCAGCACTGGTGAAGTATGGCTTCAGATTAAAGCTATAATGATTCATGGTTGATCGGGAAATATCGGGGATAAGATAGACATTATGTGTACATGATAAATTGAAATTTTCTTACAATGCAATAAACTTCCATTATTTCATATGTGATACATTTCTTAGAATAAAAGGCAGCGCAAAGGACGAAGATGGAAGACTTTTTATTTTAAGATATTTATCATCAACTAGCCCAACAATAAGTTTTATTGAATCCATGTGACTTCGAACGGGCTGGGGGGTTAGGCACAAAGTGGACGCAGCACAAGGTGAGCAATGGCGATCATACCGATGATATATGAACCTGGTGCTATTCTTTGAATGCTCCTGATTATTTCAATTTTACAACGATTATGACTATTTCAGACTGGAGAAGCGTATTCAACTACAGGGGGAATTAGGGAAACGTACATTGGTAACTTAGTCCCTTTTAGAACATTACCAATGTTCTTCTCAAATGCCGAAACATTTTGATGGCTTTAGAGCAAACGAAATTTCTATACTTTGACCACGACGTGTTAATAGTAAAAATAACACTTAGATACATGTATTCGGAAGTGATGGGCAATGGTGTGTCGATGAAAGCGTATTTAAACAGTGAAGGCGACGTGTTGTTTTGTAAAATATTTTGCATACTTCAGGTATTGTACCAAGAACAAAAACTAGTAAATGAGGCGTTAAGTACCAATCGATCTTGGGGTGTGTTCTTTATGTGATATAAAGCAGTTGTACGCATATGGGCCTATTCGTTACGTGGTATGACTGCTATGGTAAGGAAGGCAAATCATTTTTAAGATACATAATAATCTAATGCTTGGAAAGAGGCCTTTTCCGGACGAAGTATGTCGTCTATTACGGTTTTTAATCATACCAGTCTCGATTAAAAATTATTGGAACCGCGATAAATCTCACTAAAGCAAAGGTTCCGGCGTTTACACTTGGTTTTAGATCAAAAAGGTGTGCAAACGGACATAAATTATGGTATTCCCAGCCTTGTGCGAAATTACAATATATCTAGGCATCTGCAGATAGCACACAGCACTTCAGCCGGCGCAGAGGTGTTTTGGTGTCTTTCTATTCTTCTAATCGGGTAGGGCGGTGCTTGCTCCAGGATATTCTGCTAGGTCAATGACCTTGCTGTCAAACATTCTTGAGTGGTACAGACCACTTGTCTCTCGCCTCATGTGAAGGCTGTGGTAAACAATAAATTAAATGCGCCTTCCCCTCCGCACAACAATTGTTCCTGGCTTAGACCAGTCGGTTTCTACCGAAGCAGCTTTGCACACGGCTTGTTTTAGAGTACGCAGGCATTCTATCTCGTAAAGAAAGCAAAAAAAAACACGCTTGCTTTATTTATCAGAAACGAGAACATTGTCACTTGAGTGAGGTACGGTATTAGTGCAACGCTTAGTACGACCTCTATGAGGCGACGTGGCATATAACTAAATCTTTCAGCTAACCAACCATTTGAACCTGAAATATTACTTGTAATTTACAGGGCTTTTATTTTTCGTCATGTCGTTTTGTATGATAGCATGAAAGATATATTCCGCGGTGTCCTTTTGGGAACAGTTCGTGATTCCGTTACTTACAAGGCAAAGGAAAACTGGATTTCTTGATAGGGCTTAATGTCCAAAAGAGACTCAGGCTATGAGCTATGCTGTAGTGGAGGGCTCCGAAACATTTTAACCACCTGGGGCTCTTTACCATACACTGACATCGCACAGCCTGCGAGCTCCTTGCTTTTTGTCTCCATCGAAAAGCGGCCAACGCAGCCGGGTTGTAAAATTGAAAGTTACCCGTTGCTTTTCACCGACAAATGCTTATTTCTGCAAGGTATAATTTTTCTTCAGGGTACAAATAAGTTGAGCCCAATTACGGCTGCCCATGGAAAGTCGCAGTGGGCACCAAATTGGCCGTACGTGGGCTTAACACTCCGAAATTCTCCATTTTCCCCTTAGGGTGTCATTTTATTTACGCAGTTAATATCATACTCGCTGCTAATTGCCTCTCCTGGAGACTTCACATAACTGTTCTAAGCATATTCATACCGTTAATAATGACTACCTTTTTTTAACGCTGGCAACTATGCTAATTACGCATTATTGGCAGACAATATGCACGAGTAACTGTTACACTTTACAAGTATATTGTACTGAACTACCACCAAATCTTCCGTGCGCCATTATTATTATTATTATTATTCGACACACAGCACCGAAATAAATTTTGAGACAAACATTTAGGGGCATTGTGAGCCAGCCCACATTATATCATTGGGAATAAACTTCTCTTATGTTCCCGAGTATAGAATTCAAGGTAAAGAAGTAACTAGTGTTCAGTCTGTGGCACTTGAGAGTTAAGAAACTTGGACAGCCCCGAAAATATCAGATTCAACAAATGAGGGCAACACGTGGGCCACCCTAATCGGGCTCGCCTCCGTAAAGCACGCACTGATACTATTCGGGTTTTGTTTGTATTAACAGACATGAAAAT
This sequence comes from Amblyomma maculatum, assembly GCF_055883805.1. Taxonomy (NCBI): domain Eukaryota; kingdom Metazoa; phylum Arthropoda; class Arachnida; order Ixodida; family Ixodidae; genus Amblyomma; species Amblyomma maculatum. The sequence continues at coordinate 432,984,168 of NC_139344.1, forward strand.
TACTAAAATGCTGGTCGATGGAGTGCATCTACCTGTAAAAAAGTGAGCCCATTAGTAATTTTGGTATGCTGCCCACATTTGACTATCTCGGCCGAATGCTGGCGGCCCTACTTTGGATGCTAACGCAGGGCGAATTTGGACCTATCGTGGCAAAATTAAGCAAACCAAACAAAACCTCTCTAGGCACAAATTGAAAATCCTACAGTGGGACCGTATGGGCTGCCCCCATGAGCCCAGCGCAAACCCCCATATCATAGACCATTGTGTTCTACTTGGGACAGAAAAAATAAGCAGTGCCTGAGGTCGCGAGCCTCTTTAGCTGCTACTATGCCCTTAATTGCATTCGTTCATTACGCTAGTTTATAGAAGTTATGATACCACCTCATAGCTTAGAGTAAACAGGGGTTATACACTGCATCACGCCGAAATTTTGTTTGAATTGGCTTTTTTTGTTGCATTATTTAGCGGCCCTTGTAAGGAGCATTAATAAATTGCAAATAACTTGTCCCTTACTATATAGTGCTGGGAATGAGCATTAGACATTACCAACTAAATCAGATGGCTGTTTAACAATGATGCATGGTATTTATACACTATACGGTGTCTTCAGCTCTTAAGGAGGATTTAAACCTTATCACTTTTTTTGCCCACTTGTTTCTCAGCGGTATGGAGGAGGACAAAGTTAGGTTTTTATATTTTTTTAGAAGTGGAATTGTGCTTCCATATCAATTTTTTGTTGCGAGCCAGACTCCTTTTTTGGAGTCGGATGGCCTCGGTTTCATACCCCACAGGTTATTCTAGTGCAAAATCTGTTACAACCTTTGCACGTAGTCCTTTCTAACATCCTTCCAACAAAAGTAAGTGCATCGTCGGTTCAAATTGTCTATGATGACATTTTCCCAAATAATGCAAAACACTTAGCACCTCACATTTTAAATGGATTATTAGAAGATCATTTACAAAGTCTTCCCGTTAGCATAACGATAGCAACGGATGCTTCTCAATTTAATGAAAAAGCCGGCGTTGGAATATACGGTCCGCTTTTAGACTGGGCTTTTTCAGTTCGTCTTCCGGATTTTACTCCAATTTTCCAGGCGGAGTTGTTGGCGGTGGTGCTTGCTCTGCGCAAACTAGACCCAACATACTCAACAGTGGCTGTAATTACAGACTCTTATTCTTTGTGCTTGTCGCTTTCTTCGAATATGGACTCGCCAATTTTAAACACCTTTCTTACATTGCTCCCCTCACATTTGAGCCTCATACATATAGTGTGGGTACCAGGACACAGCAATGTGACAGCCAATGAGGTTGCAGACAGACTAGCCAAAGATTCTCTGAACGGCCCTGTATTGCCGATCCTCCCGGCAACAGCGTACATAACAGCAGCACGATTTCGGCGGCGTGCCTTATTAAGCGCGCAGTCTGGATCTATTTTATCCTCGGATGAGTACCTGCACCTCAGGTATTCCTGGAATAGGAAATCATGTCAATCAAGGCAGACTGAGGTCTCTAACCAGGCTACGCTGTCGTATTCCGCCCCTAAATTTCTATATGCACAGGTCTGGTTTGGCGCTTTCTCCTGCCTGCGCATTTTGCGGGGAACCGGGAACAATAGATCATTTCTTGATATTTTGCCGCCGCTTTACTATGATGAGAAAACGGTATTTAGAGAAGTCATTACAACAGCTGGGTCTTAATTTGAGCAGCCAAATTTTATTATCGTTCGGTGCCACCATGCTTGGGTACAGCTACAGGTATGTTTTCAACGCCATTCAAAACTTCTTAATAGAAACAAAACGTCTACCTGGCTAATATGCTTTGAAGTTTTAATCTGTACATTTAAATCTTAGTTTTCTCCTACTGCGTGCGTGAGTATTTACTGTTATATATTTTGGTTTATCATATTTACATTTCCTTTTCTATTCCCTAGCATTTATTTTTTTTTCCGATGTAGTTATACATCTCAAAATCTAATATCTCTGCAACCCAATTCTTGGCCGATCCCCCTGTGTGGGTATGTGCCATCACATTAGAGGAGAACAACAACAACAACAAAATGTGCTGAAAAAATCTTTTTAGCATTCCTTACACAAGACTTCTGTTTTGACCTTAGGCCCCGTAGACGTTTTCAAGATTTTATCCTGGATGTGGCTTCAACCAGTAACGGAACTTTCTAATAAATATAACAGCCATGAATGCGTCAGCAGGATGGTATGTTCGCACATGGGACACTTTCAAACATCTTTATCGATACTCCTTCTTACTTCGCCTGTTCGATGCTTCTAAAAATAATCAGGCTCGAAATATTCGCATCACACGTGCTCTGCTCCGCCCATATGGTACAGCGGCTAGATGGGCGTTCGACTTGCTCTCTTCGAGAAGCACTCTTAGACTACACTGATAAACGCAATGAAACAAATGGACAGTAAAAGGCTGGCTCTTTTCACTTATCTGGCTTGCTACCGATAAAATACCCGCAGACCACCGGACGGAATAAGTGCTTGCCTGTTGCCAACGTTACAGAAGCGCCTGTTGCAAGGAAACGATTGATTGATTTATAGGAAGGGAAAAGCGCGGTAACTGTCTCACTTGTTTTCTGTGGAAAAACTAATTTATTTATAGGAAGAGAAAGGCGCGGTAACTGTCTCACTTGTTTTCTGTGGACACCGCAACCGCGCTGTAAGGGAAGGGAGGAAGGTGGGAGTGAAAGTGGAAAGAGAGAAAGAGGAGCCGTAGTGGAGGGCTGCGGAGTAATTTAGACCACCTGGGGAACGTTAACGTGCGCTGACATCGCACAGCACACGGACGCCTCTTCGTTTCGCCTCCATCGAAACGATTTCTGTGGAAACTGGAAACCTCAACCGTGCCGTAAGGGAAGGGAGGAAAGCGGAGTGAAAGTGGAAAGAGAGAAAGAGGAGCCGTAGTGGAGGACTATGGAGTAATTTCGACCACCTGAGGTCCCCACGCTGCCCACACAGTCCTTTTTTGGGTTACTTGTAGGCAAATGCAACGTATATTCGTATTCTTTGGGGTAAAAATAAGTTGAGCCCAATTGGGGCTGCCCATAGAAAGCAGCAGTGGGCATCAAATTAGCAGTAGGTGTGCTTAAAACTCAGAAATTCTCCATATTCTCTTTAGGGTGTCATTTTATTCAGGTAGTTGATAACATACTCGTTGCTAATTGCCTCTTCTGTTGATTTCACATAACTGTTCTAAGCATATTCATACCGTTACTAATGGCTATGCTTTTTTTGCGCTGGCAACTGCTTTAATTATGCATCATTGGCAGACAATATGCAGCAGTAACGTTTGCACTTTACGAGTGTGTTGTACTGAACTACCACCAAATATTCCGTGCGCCATTATTATTATTATTATTATTATTATTATTATTATTATTATTATTATTATTATTATTATTATTATTATTATTATTATTATTCGACACAAAGCACCGAGATAATTTTTGAGACAAACATTTAGGAACAATGTGGGCCAGCCCACATTATAATGTTGGGAATAAATTTTTTTGATGTTGCCGAGTTTAGAATTCAAGGTAAAGTAACTAGTGTTCCGTCTGTGGCACTTGAGAAATAAAGAAACCGGGGCCGCCCCGAGAACGCTTGATTCAACACATGAGGGCAACACGTGAAACAGCCTTAGGGCTGGCCTCAGTAAAGCCCGCACGGGTACAATTCTGGTATTGTTGGGATTAACCGACATGAAAATTAAAATGCTGATCAATGGAGTGCACCTGCCTGTACAAAAGTGCACCTCCCTGTACAAAAGTGCGGCTCATTAGTAATTTTGGTAGTGGCCCGCATTTGACTATCTCGGCCGAATTCGGGCAGCCCTAATTTGGCTGCCAACGCAGGGCGAAGTTGGACCGATCGTGGCAAAATTGAGCAAAAAGAGAATTTATTGGGTACATACATACATACATACATACATACATACATACATACATACATACATACATACATACATACATACATACATACATGCATACATGCATACATGCATACATGCATACATGCATACATACATACATACATACATACATACATACATACATACATGCATACATGCATACATGCATACATGCATACATACATACATGCATACATGCATACATGCATACATGCATACATACATACATACATACATACATATATACATACATACATACATACATACATACATACATACATACATACATACATACATACAAAAACGCACATTACTCACAAAACGAAGCACTGTAAAAACGCTATATGTTACATAAGCATAATAAACTAAAAATACCTTGATTCCCCTGAGAGAGGAAAACAGTAGAAACGAGGAGGGTTCTAATAAAGGACGACAGGCATCTCAAGTCTGCTGCCTTGTACAACATAGAAGCGCGTGTACCAGCGCCGCAGAAACCGCGTCTCGCCATCAGTTTCTAACTGCCCAGACAGATACTTCCAGACGACGAGGTGCAGCCTCTGCAAGGCTGGGTACATTGCTTGGGCGGAAGTGCGGCGCGCCTCAGCGAGGCACCTGCGACGCCACAACACAAACAGAACCACACTGAGCACAAGGTGTTCAAAACGGTTGCGCCGGTGCCTGACGGCGGGGTTCATGGGGAAGTTAAACATTCTATATGCGAGCCGCCACATTGTTCTCGCAACTACACATTCGAAAATAAACATGCGCGAGGCTCTCGGGAGCACCGCAGTGTGCACACTGGTCATCGGGTACAACACCCCATCTGGCAAGGCGCTGTCTCGTGGGGAGGACGCTCCAGCGCCTAAGCCAGCCAAAATCTCGCACTTCATTTGGCAGCCGACAAGCTTCCCACGCTCACCATTTGCGTACAGCGGTCTGTCGTTGCTCATCAGCTGAAAGCCTGCAAACGGCTACTAATCCACTGATGCGTATGGCGGGTTGGTCGCCTACATCAACATCTGACAGGTCTGCATCAAGAGGCGACTTTATCTCGGCAACCTCGCGGTAAGAAGGCATGTCTGTCCGCATGTGGAACGAGGTAATTTTCTGGTGTAAGCACCATGCTCACCCAGTAGCCCCTGTCGGTATGCAAGGAAGGCCAAGGCCTCCCCTGCTCTTCGGAAGGTGTAGGATGTGACGGGCGACTAGCGCTGTCCTGCCATCCCAAACAAAAGTCCCTATAAGGTACGCGAGTCTGTTCACCACCCGGCGCAGGATTGTCGCGATACGCGCCACATAAAAGGTGAAAGCACACGCTCGTGTCTTGACGACACTAACTTTAGCGTCGAGCGCGAGGTTGAAACGCGCTGCATCAGAAAGGGCGTGCGTGGCTCGCGAGAGAACTACGTCCCATGTCCGGGGGGAGTCTCCGCTTGGCTCACACAGTAGGCCAAGTACACGCACTGCGTCCACAAACGGTACGGCGGCGGCTAAAGGGCCCCTGAACTGACAGAAGTGGAAAGCGTTACTTCTCTTTGGTTTGAGCTGCGCTCCTGATACAGCTGTGTATTCTGAAAAGATGTACAAAAAACAATGAAGCTGTAATTGTTACGCAGGAAAAGTGAAATACCGTCCGCGTATGCAGATACAACGACAGCCTCCTGTCCTACTGATGGAAAACCTCGAACACGCCTGTCCGCGGCGACCCTTCGCAGCAGCGTGTCGAGCGAAAGTATGAAGAGTACCGGCGAAAGCGGGCATCCCTGACGCACTCCCCGCGTAATTGGAAAGCTGTCGGCACTTTGGCCATTCAGTACTAGTTCACTGCTAAGATCTGTGTAAAGGCCGCGTAGAAGCTGAACAAATTCGTCAGGAAAACCAAATGAGCGGAGCACGGCGAACAAGTAACCATGTTCTACGCAGTCGAAGTCCTTTACCTGGTCCAAGGAAACAAAAGTTCCAGTGATCCGTTTGGCAAAGGCGTATTCGAAGACGTCTCTCGTCAGTGTCAGCGAAGCGAAAACCGATCGTCCACGTACCGAAAAGGACTGGTATGGGCTAACCAAGCCCTGAAAGTAGATTCGCATCTTACGGACAAGCAATGTGGCTACAAAATTATAGTCAATGTTTAGGAGGGTAATCGGTCTCCACGATGAGGGACTCGACGGCGTCATGCCCTCCTTCGGTATTAGAACGATACGGCCGATACTGAACGAGGGCGGCTTGGTGCCGTGCTCGAGGCAACAATTTACGAGCTTAAGTAAAGAAGAACCGAGAATGTCAAAGAAAGTAGAATAAAAACCGGTTACAATTCCGTCAGGACCGTGAGCGGTCGACTGGTTCATGGCGCCTAATTGAGCAGCCCACGCGAAACCTCTCTAGGCAGAAATTGAAAATCCTACAGGGGGACCGTATGGGCTGCCCCCATGGGCCCGGCGCGGGCCCCCATATCAAAGCCCATTGTGTTCTGTTTGGGACAGAAAGGATAAGCAATGCCTAAGGTCGCGAGCCTGTTTAGCTGCTACTATGCCCTTAATTGCATTCGTTCATTACGCTAGTTTATAGAAGTTATGATACCACCTCATAGCTTAGAGTAAACAGGGGTTATACACTGCATCACGCCGAAATTTTTTTTTAAATTGGCTGCTCTTGTAGCACTTTTTAGCAGCCTTCGTAAGGAGCATTAGTAAATTGCCAAAACACTTGTCCCTTACTATATAGTGCTAGGAATGAGCACTAGACATTACCAACTAAATCAGACGGTTGTTTAACAACGATGCATGGTATTCATATACTATGCGCTGTCTTCAACACTTACGGACGATTAAGCACCTTATTTTTTTGCCTATTTGTTTTTCACCGTTATGAAGGAGGCCAAAGTAAGGTTTTTTATGTTTTTTCAGGAGTGGAAAAGTGCCGAAAAAATTTTATTAGCATTGCTTACACGAGACTTCTGTTTTGACCTTAGGCCCCGTAGACGTCTCGAAGATTTTTTTCTGGATGCGGCTACCGCCAGTAACGGAACTTTCTAATATAAATATAACGGCCATGAATGCGTCAGCAGGACGGTACGTTCGCACATAGAACACTTGCAAACATCTGTATCAATACTCCTTCTCACTTCGCCTGTTCGATGCTTCTAAAAATAATCACGCTCGAAATTTTCGCATCGCACGTGCTCTGCTCCGCCCATATGGTACAGCGGTTAGATGGGTGTTCGACCTGCGCTCTTCGAGAAGCACTCTTAGATTACACTGATAAACGCAATGAAACAAACGGGCAGTAAAAGGATGGCTCGTCTCACTTATCTGGCTTACTACCGATAAAATATCCGCAGAGCACCGGACAGAATAAGTGCTTGCCTGTTGCCAATGTTATAGAAGCGTCTGTTGCAAGGAAACGAGGAACTTGATTTTTCGCACTCTCGAACCATAATGCGTGCTTCATGTTTGCCTCTGCGCACAAAAACCTTACACTCTCAGCATGCGCTGTTTTAAGATCAAACGCTAGCACAACAGCCCCTCACCTAATGACAGATGCCGTTTCTACGCCGACATAGACAATTGAAGAGTCCCACGCTCTATTGAAAGATACGAAACCATAAAGCATTAATTTTTTAGAAATATATTTTAAAGGGATGATGGCGCGGACAGAGTTCTCTGCAGGCCGAGACGGTCTTCAGCACCCGGGGCGATTGACGCTGATAGTGCGGCCCCGCGCTGGGTAGATCTGAAGACTTGAGAAATTGAAGACCGCGCAAGAATTCCGTGCTTGCTGTAAGCAGTTCAGCACCTCTACCACAAATGCAAAATAAATTTGCGCTCGCAAAGACTGGCTGTATTGTATTTGCGGAGGGATAATTGAAAACAGAGCTGCCGAACAACTCCAGGTCTATAGCGCCCAGTACAAACACACCACTTGTTCACGTTCCACGCAGGAGCACAGTGTTTCCGTCTTTGTCCCTTGACAATATTTCAAGATAAGAAACGGGCAATATTAGAGTTACTCGCTATTAGGGATGAAGTAATAACGAATGTTAAGGGGTCATGACTACGTCTTCTATTATAGCCTTGGGCGTACGTTAAGAGCCCTCATAAAGACAAAAGTGCACTGTTCATTAAGCAAAACTTCTGCACCTAGTTAGTGTTCTAAAAAGGTAACTGTGTCACATACCACTGAGCAGCCACTTAGATGGTGGTTACAAAGAGTGAAATTTCCACTCAAAATTAATCGACGCTCTTGGACTACCAATTTAAGAAGTTTAAACTCGAGTGTTAACATCAGGCTGATTAATCAGAGCTTTGTCGGCAGCAGTTGGGAGCTTGCCACAAGCAGCGATATTTGTTCCACATTAAACCCTAAGAACGCGCATCAAATGACGATCCCTTATAGGTATAGCGAAATGGACGGGTATGGAAACCTGGGCACTTCGTTGAAAAACAAAATATAAAAATACCGTATTTGAGCATTTGTTTCCGAGTCAGTATAATAGATTTGTCATCCCATGCGTGCTATTATGTTTAGCAAATGTATTTCAACCACCTAAAGAAAAGACTAAACCGCCACATAATGCTGTTCTGTGGTTTCCGGACTTAAAAAAGACATTCTTAGGCGTATTGATACCGATTGGTACTTCCTACAGTTTCATGTATCTCAACTTACTTCACTTTTTATAATTGCATTCATGCGAGCTTCTTCATTATTTTTAAAATACACAAATTTTCTTAATTTTTACTACCACAAAACATTCTTATTTTGTAATTTTATTGCATGCCGCCTATTTCTCAGGGAACTACGTAAAGCGTGGAACCATTTGTACACAACCGCAGCTTATGCTGGCTCTGAAACGTATCTTAAGTTTACATTATTCGTATTTTAATACAAATCGCTTCGGTTTGTGAGTTTCAGTAAACATAAAGCAACCGAAAACTACCTCTGAGAAGAGCTTTTGATAGATATATATTTCCGCATAAAAGCTGCGGCGTCGAAATGCCTTTCCGAGACCCTCTCGTTAGACAAATGAAGTCAAGAAGGCACATATATCAGACTTGCCCCATGGGCAAGCAGTCTTAGAAAAATCGCTGACAGACATCATCATCACCCAGACTATATCCACTAAAGGGCGTTCCGCCGATTAACCCGGCTCTGTGTTACTGCATCCCATTGATAACTGCAAACGTATTAACCTAACGCGCCACCTAATTTTACGCCTCTCCCAACTACACGTCTTTCCCTCAGAATCCTATATTTGTCACGCTTATCTATCGTCAGTGATCCTCTCTTTTTAACCCTTCCTTCTTGATTTCGAATATAATTAAATTAACTTGAGTTATTTCCCTGGCCAACTTTGCACGCTTGCTGTCTGTATAGAGATAGGAAGGTGACTGACGCGTACATTGATATTGTATATACAAGAAGTATGACAAACATTTTGTTAACAGTAAAGTATTACAGCAAAACGTACTTGTGTTTATAGATCGTATCTTTCGAGGTTCAAGAATGCCAATGAAAAAGCCAAAATAAATTTCGTTATCTTTCATATCTTTACTGGCCGCTTAGGCAGATTTATCGAGGTACTACTGAGCAAATCCCTTCTAGGTAGGTGAGGAGACAGCTACAGACCCATCTGCACCCGGCCACAACTTTATCTCTCATATCAGTTTATTTATTTATTTATTTATTTATTTAACAATACTGCCGCTCTCAATCGAGAGCCTAGCAGACGGGCAAAACACATGTTATGTTACAAGCATACAATATAAAAGAAATGAAAGAATTCTAAACAGTTCCAATAAATGCGGACAACAAAGTATGCAATTTTTGGGAAAAACAACTGAACAATACTCGCAACAGTATGGCAGCATTTCATAAAAAACAAACAAACAAAATAAAAAGATACCAATAGTCGGTGTACCCCATATTATTCCTATGAATTGTTAGTAACGTGTAAAGGCAACCGGGAATAAAAGTAAGAAGCATTAATGGTCTCTTGTGATTAACTCTAGTTGGGTTACGAACTGCGACAATGAATTTGTGTTTTTTAGAGATGAGCTTAGCTGATTCCATTCTCTTATCGCGCGAGGAAAGAAAGAGTACCTGAATGCGTCGTTAGAAACTCCGATACTCCGATCTTCAGCCTCCAGTTGATTGCGTGCAGCGTATGCAGTGACTGTTTTCGCATGTACAAAACGACCGGCAATTGCAATGCACAGGCAATATTGTATTGCTCGGTCAGTGCTATCAGCCGTTGTAGATCAATTTTGATAACAATAGCCAATATGAGAAAATCTGCGCCCTGCCTAGTAGCCGATAGCATGTTCTGAAAAAAAAAAAAAAAAAAAAACGCTTGCCAAGGTTTCTGTCGGGTGAATAGGAGGGATCGTTTGCGCTGAGACTAACAGTTTGTCAACCCCCATCTAAAGTTCACAATCGATTTTGCGATTATTGAAATCATTTTCAGCTTCTGAAATGCGGCAGTCTCATTAATTGCAGCCTGCAGGCACGCTGACGCGAAGGGAAACTTAGGTTGGAATCAGGAAGAAAGAAAACATTTACTGTTCTTAAGTTGTTTTCGTCTATGCATCAGAATAGCATGTGTCGCCAGCTGTCCATCAGTCACTCAGCAGAAAGTAATCAAAAGGACAGCCATTACTGCTCCATTGCAATGTATATGGTAGCAAAAAAGAACGGCATGTCGTGACATAGTTTCGATTGTCCGCCAGGAAATGACTCCATTTCGACTTGAAGTTGATTAGGTTAGCACCCACACCCCCCTCCCATCCTTCGCTGGGATTGAAATTCAGTTTTTCCTTATGTGTTATAATATCAAAATGGCGCAAACTTCCCTTTCATAGCTGCTGACGTCACGAATACTGCCATGCTGTGAGCTGTATGCTCTAGCAGTAGCCGAAATGAAGCGTATAGCCATCGCTTCATTGGCGCTATCGTGTTCATAAGTTTGAAAGCAAAGAAAATAAAAACGCAAGCAGAACTTCAGCGACCTCGCACCCGCAGAGCTTGAGATGCTTGTTAAAGGTGGGGTGGCTGCTCCTGGCCCTACGGGGCTGGGGATGGTAGGCCCCCGTCGTTTTGCGGTGGGGGTGCGCCTGCCACCAGAGATTGTATACCTTTTGTAGGCCGGTATTGCACCAGCCACCGCTTCGGGGGCCGACGAAGTATGTTGCGACGCGCGTGTTTCTTTCTCCTGTCCTTCATTTTCACTGTTCTCCATATTCCCTGTCCGCAAAAAGCCGCAGAGGTGGCTCAGCTGCAGAGCAGTACTAGGCGGATGAATTTTTTTCTCTTCTTCATACAGTTGCAAAAATAAAAAAAGATAACCTGCTTGTTACAGTTGGCCGCCGCTCGACTACCAGGTTAACAGGAATATCGGAGCGCCGATGTGGCTTGAGTGTCGGCAGTAAGCAAAGTTAGGGTGTAGCCGCTCACATGAAGGAAGCACACTGATGACATACATGTAACTAGTAGGAAAGAAATGCGTACAGCCGGTGGTAAATAGCAGTTGCTAAAAACGAGGGCGAGTCAAAAGAAAGTGAGCCAACCCACCCTGCACAATAATGGTTCGGTTCATTATCTGCGAGCCTTGCGCTTAGCCCACGGGCATCTCACATTTACGAAACTGACACGCATGTGTGAGGATAAATGTTTTTCTAATGCTCTTACACTGGATTGAATACGGTGCCGTGATATTTTCACGTGTTGGTGACAAGGCCCATGATAACAAATGAAGTCTGGCAGTGCGCTAAGTAGTAGTAATTTTTTTTTTTTTTGTACGCAAACTTGCCATAAGACATATTATATAAACTCATGTAAATGGTTTTCCGTGAGGAACCGGAGCAGGCTCCCGCTCTTAGCGTTGTCGGTGAGCCATTTAGAAAAGTCATCTTCCCTTGTTGTGGTTAGACCCACTTCGCGCAGAATCTTTGTCCTTGATTCCCTTGTCCCTGCACAAGTCCATAGCAGGTGGCGAACATCCACTTCTGCAGCTGGTGTGGAACACTTTGGGCATGTGGTTGATCCGATTTCAGCTTGCGATTCCCATCGGCATTTTACCGAGTAGTAATTGGTTCACAGAAAAGGTGAGACACCGCTAGGGGGCCAAATGGAGCGGACGCACCCCACATGACCTCCTGCTTCGACGCCGTATTTTACCCGGAAAACATCAACGCTACAGAAAGTGAGATACTCCATCGGCTTCCACTAATCAAGCTGAGTCTGCTGATAACAAATTTTCATCTGTAAGTCTAGATTTCACCATCTTCTGACCGTTCGCAGATCTGAAGCGGAGAACGCCGCGCTAAGCCTAGCAGCTTCGGGCTATCGGCCCGACGAAACGCTGCTCAAGCTAACGTGGGAGACTCCAGGGATGGCTGCTGACAACGCAGCGGCATCGACCGAAGCCACGACACCGACTCAAGAGACAAAACACGAAGAGAACGCTACCAACAACTCACAGAAGACACTCGACAGCGGAGGATGGTTCGTCGCAAAATACCACAAATCGAAGCTGACTGCAGTTCCGGAGACCGGGACAGAAGCGGCAGGCAAACCACCACCGAGCCAGCCCAAGCAAAAGGAAAATCTTATTCGCAAAGGCAAACTACCTCCACTGCCGAAAGCAGACTTCAAAATCATTATTAGACCAAAGAATGGGCTCGACATCAGCCAGCTGAGCACGCATCAGATGGCCATAACTAAAGCATGTGGACACCCAGACATTTGCAACGAAGGCAGCCTACTTATACGGCTGCACAACGGATATAACATCGCCATAATCAGCACGCCAAGCAAGGAGACTGCCAACGTTGTACAGAACATTCTGAGACTACGCTTCGGTGCAAAAGACTACGCTGTGACGGCTTACGTTGCCGCGCCGGACAATTCATGCAAACGAGTGATCCACGGACTGGATGTCTGTACAACACCTACCGAATTGCTGTCCCATCTTAGGGTACGCACCCAAGGAGTGAAAATCCTTTATGCACGAACGCTTGGAAAATCTCAAAGCGCCGTCATAACATTCGAAGGCAAGATCGTTCCCCGCTACGTTTATTACTACGGTGGTGAGACGCGTTGCTACCTCTACCGATTATCGCGCCAAGTTTGCTATATAGTTTGCTATATATGCTTCAAGCCTGGGCATAGGGCGGACGTATGCCCGACACCTGACGCCGTTGTGTGCTCGAACTGCGGTGAACCAGTCATTGAGGACGGTCATTCGTGTGAGCCCAGGTGTGCGCTGTGCAAGGAAGCGCATCCCACAGGGGCAAAGGACTGCAAGCAACGCCTAAGAAAACCGAGGCGTCCACGGACCAGAACGAAAGAGGAAACCGACAGCGCAGCAAAGGACGATGGCGGCACGGGCGGACGCGGCCGGGCTCGGAAACGCTGGTTCAGCTCAGATGCTACTTCGCCATCTAGGTCCAGATCGGCGTCGCGCTCGAGATCAAGGACCAGGGAGCCACCAGAAACAAAAAAGTGGCAGCAGCAGAAGAAGATAAAAAAGGAGGAACAGAGTAAGTTGAGCTGGGCAGCACAGCTTTTTTCTACTTCTCCCGCTGTTCCACAGAACACGAACGCGCAGGCACAATTAAGTAAAAACACAGTGGACAACTTAACGAAGTGCAAGAACTAAGACAAACCATTGAGACACTCAGGGCGGAAAATGCTGAACTGAGACAGAAACTTAACGACCTTATAGAAGAGCTCAAAGCCCAGAGAACAGGGCAGACCGACACGAACGCGCGAACAGATGAAACTCAGCCAGCCACCATAGGGCGGCAAGAATTCGCAACTGCCATGGCAGCCATGAACAACTCACTAGCTAATCTTAGTAATCTCATTTCTAACATCCAAGCAGAGGCGCAAAGAGATAGAGAACGCCTAGTACAATTCACGAGCATGAAATCCAGAGGCAAACCCTATAATAGGCCATTGACCGAGCATGGCGAGGCACCGTAAGAGCTCGGTCAAGTTGGAAACCCTTGAAATATGGCAATGGAACTGCCGCGGGATCAGCAAAAAGTGGGGTCTTCTTAAACAACATTTTTCTTAAACATCACAAATTGTACAGTACCGCCAGACATAATCGCCCTACAGGAAACCGGCTACTCACCCACTCTCCCGGGTTACTCAGCATATGAGGGGCAGGGGGAAAGCAAGGTCTCCACGCTGGTTGCCAAAACTATCACCGCAATCAGACACGACATCGACGGAACGGACATTGACCACGTTCTTATCGAAGTCATTACCGAAAAGAGAAGCCAAGAAAGCCTCTTCCTGCTTAACGTATACACCCCGCGCAGCCAATAGAACGCTAGCTTCAGCTACCTGCTGGGCAAGGCAGAACAAGCAGCAGGCAAGAGGGGTCTTCTTATCCTTGGGGACTTTAATGCCTAACATAAAAGCTGGGGCTATGTCAGAGAAACTCCGAAAGGCAAGGTTCTAGCCAGAGAAGCTGATCGCAGAAGCCTCAGCCTAATCACAGATCACACCCATCCAACGCGAGTGGGAAATAGCATCAACCGCGATTCATGCCCAGACTTAGTGTTCGTCAAAGGAAAAAGACAGGAAAGATGGGAAAACGACAGGGAGGCGCTAGGCAGTGACCACTGCATCTTGCGCATCCAGATAGAAACTCTTCCGATCAGGAAAAAATATGGCCAAGCTAGACTCACACAGTGGGGAGCCTATAGAGAGACCAGGGCGGAGTCCGAGGATACAGAGGTCAAGGACATTAAGGATTGGGTAGAGGGTATCAAATCCGACTGGGAAAAAGTCACTAGGAAGGTCATTCTCACCAACAAAACGCCCAAAGTGGATAAACATCTCTTGCACCTCTGGGATGCTAGACGGGGGTTGCTAAAGAGATGGAAAAGGCAGAAGCATAACAGAAAGCTCAAGCTAAAGATCGCCGAGGTCACAAAACAAGCCGAAGAATATGCGATGCAGCTCTCAAAACGGGACTGGGACCAGAAATGCAACGATCAACAGGGGACTCTAGGTTTGGCCAAGACGTGGGCATTGCTAAGGGCTCTCATAGACCCAACTAAGACCAAATGTGAAAACCCTAAGACAATCCAAAAGATCGCGCACCAATTCCAAGGTACAGACCGGGAACTGCTAGAGAACATCAAACAGCGATACATCGGTGACGAAACGGGCGCCGACTACAGCTCGCCATACACGAGAGAAGCAAATCCCACTCTTGACGAACCTATTATATAGAAGAAGTCAGACACGCTGTTATGTCTGCCACAAAAAACACCACCCCAGGCAAGGATGGCATTACCAACGCCATGATTAGGAACTTGGACGAGAATTCAATCCACAGATTTACTGCATTCATTAACACACACTGGGAGCAGGGAACCATCCCGAAAGACTGGTCTCATGCGGAAATAGTAATGATTCCTAAATCCGGAAAAACTTCCAGCCTGGAAAATCTACGACCCATTTCATTGACGTCATGTTTGAGAAAGGTATACGAAAGAATTATGCTTCAGAGGTTGCAGACCCACCTGGAGGACAGTGACCTCATGCCGCACACTATGTTCGGATTCCGAAAACATCTATGAACACAGGACATCCTCCTGCAGATCAAGGAGGAGGTGCTTAACACAGTCCCGAAATACGGAGAAAACATCTCGCCCGCGCTCGACCTCAAAGCGGCATTCGACAATGTCAGTCACAGGGCAGTGCAATACGGGCTGTGCAACTTATATTGCGGGCAGAGAATACACAGGTACGTGAAAGCCTTCTTGAGTAACAGAACCGCCACCATTGGAATAGGCGGCATCAGGACAGATACCTTCCTGACCCCCAAAAAGCGAACACCGCAAAGCTCAGTGATATCCCCTATGCTCTTTAACATTGTTATGATCGGCTGAGCAAAAAAACTCGAAGAAAATGAAGGAGCCAGACATGCTATCTATGCTGATGACATCACGATCTGGGTGACCAGGGGATTCTTAGGAGAAAAGCAAAACTGTCTGCAAAGAGCAGCAGACGCTGTCAACGCATACGCTCGACATTTCGGCCTTGAATGTTCTCCGGAGAAATCTGAGGTGCTCAGAGTCCACAGAAGAGAGTACGATCTGCACAACTCCATAGACATCTACATAGGAGAAAAGAAGATCCCGGAAGTGTCGCAAATAAAAATCCTAGGCATGCGGATACAAAGCAACTGCCGTTTAGATCAATCAGGCAGCTAGCAAGTACCACCGCGCAGAGCACGCGAATGATAGCAAAAATCTCCAACAGAAGACGAGGCATGTCCGAGGAGGACACATGTAGGCTAGTACAGGCCCTCGTTGTAAGCCGAATTGTATATGGCATCCCCTACCAAATTCCGCTCGAACAGGAAAAAGAACAACTGGAGGCAATCTTGAGGAAAGCCTACAAATGCGCTCTTGTACTACCAGTCAACACCTCGACCGAAAAATTCAATAAACTGGGCATAAACAACACAGTGCAAGAGCACATCGAGGCCAACCTTCTCGCGCAGAAAATAAGATTCATGCAGACGCAAACGCGAAGGAACACGCTAAATATACTGGGCATGAGAGATGCTTGCAGAGAAATAAACAGCACGGGCAGCATACCGAAAGAAATGAGAGATCATTAAGGTCAACCCGATTCCGAAAAACATGCATTCAAAATACACAAGGCCAGAAGAGAGGGGAGATCCGAGGCAAACGAAAGAAGCGTCGCAGGGACAAAAAAAACATTTTGTAGTACGTCGACGCGACCACATACAAAGAACAACGTGGAGCGGTAGCCAGTGTGGTTGATCATTAGCTTAAAGAAGTCAACTGCGCCTACTGCGCCTCGATTAGGAGCAACAACATTCTCGAGGCTGAGGAAGCGGCAATCGCTCTCGCTATCACCCACCGGGGTGAAGAGGCTACCACAAAAGTAATTACGGACTCGCGAAGGTATAGCAGCGGACGCATATCCACTGTGGCCATCCGCATACTCAAGGCAAGAAAAATCAGCTTTTCGATGTGCTTCATAACGTGGACACCAGGCCATGAGACTGTCAAAGGTAACCAACGTGCCGACGCCAATGCCCGAGCATACGCCAAGCGGGAAGCGCACAATGACGGGGAACCGGACGCAGTCACTAGACGCTATGGAGCCATCCTTGAACATCAAAGAGCCTTAAGGAGGATCTATCTACCTCCTCACGAAGACCTCAATAGAGAGCAGTCGGTTGCCTGGAGACAGCTACAGACTAACACATACCCCAATCTGAGTCTACTCAGTAAATTCCACCCCACTACGAATGAAAATAAATGCCCACTATGCGGAGAACCCCCTACACTATACCATGTTACATGGGCCTGTCAAGAAACACAGGTAGCACCAATAAACACCACACCAACACCGGAGCAGTGGGAGGCTGCGCTGTCCTGCTCGACGCCTGACGACCAGCTCAAGCTGATTGACAGAGCGCGCAAGACGGCAAAGGCCACTGGGGCCCTGGACTGAGGGCCCCACCAACACCGGGAGAATTCCCTTTGTGTAAATGAAGTATTTCATTCATTCATTAATTCACAGAAAAGGAAAGGCGCAGTATCTGTCACACTAGCTCTGGGGACACCTGAACCGCGCCGTAAGGGAAGGGAGGAAGATGGGAGAGAAGGTGGAAAGAGAGAAAAGGGAGCCGTAGTGGAGGGCTACGGAGTAATTTTGACCACCTGGGGATCTTTAACGTGCGCTGACATCGCACAGCACACGGATGACACTTCAATTCGCCTCCATCGAAACGCAGCCGCCGTGGTCGGGTTCGAACCCGGGAACTCCGGACAGTGGTCGGGCGTCTTACCACTGCACTAAAGAAACTCTTTATAGGGCTGACTTGCACCCGCCTAAGAACTAAGCGATTGGGCGGCTGCAATACAAGCAATCGTGCTCGGCGGTCATCGACCATAGGGTGCCTGTCTCTCCCGTCAACGCTCAATTTATAGGAAGCGAAAAAACGTCTATATAAAACCACAGCCCATGGCTAGCATAACCTGGAACATTGTAGAAACGCACGAGACTGGCTATGATTGAATAATTGAAAACTTTATTTAGTGCATGGGAGTTCTCGGAGTTGTGGGAGAATCTTCGAGATACAGCTTGACGCATCTTGCGCGACAAAGAAAATGATGCAACACCGTCTCAGGACAACAGACATGAATAAATAATGTGCAATCGATCCGCGTGCTGGACTCAGTACTTACAAGGCCACATGCCAGCGGCTGTCTAAAAAGAACGAACAGATTCGAATGCTTTGCGGCATTGCACCCTCCTTAAAAAGGCATCGCCTCGATGCATACAAAACAAACACAAAAAGTGAACACAATAGGAGAAATTAAAATAGCTAAGGCCTTTAGCGCACATATTAAGGCTTTAGGCGCACAACATGGACTATTTCTGAGCGCTTCATACGCCGCTGAGATGTAGTCACGCCGTCGGGGATGACTTTATAATTAAGCGGTTCGCTGCGCCGAAGGACGTGTTTTGGGCCGAAGTACTGCCGCAAGAGCTTTTCACAGAGTCCGCTGCGGCGTATCGGCGTCCAATCCCACACTTGGTCTCCCGACCTGTACTCTGCGTAGCATCATCGGAAGTTGTACCGCCGGGCATCGATGCTTTCCTGGTCTTTGATGCGCAGCCGGGCGAGTCGTCGGGCTTTCTCTGTACGCTGCAAGAAGGCGGTGACGTCAAAGCTGTCCTCGCAGGTTACGTGCTACAGCTTTGCGTCGAGTGTCACTGTGGGCTCCCTGCTGTACACAAGCAAGAAAGGGATCGCTCTGGTTGTCACCTGAATCGCCGTGTTATATGCGAAAATCACTTACGGCAAGATGGCGTCCCAGGTCTTGTGCTTGGCGTCGATGTACAGGGGCAGTCAAAAGTTCCCAGGCCACAAGCTCTGCTTAGAAGTATACTCAAGCAGCTATGACGACCCCAAGTCTCAAAATATCCGTGGCGGATAAAAGAAGCATTATTCTAACCTCTAATATAATTGATATCGTTAATAAATCGTAAGTGCCAGAATATGCCGGCGGCAAGGAGACCCTGTGGCCTGGGAACTTTTGATCCCCTCTGTACATGACAATCACGTACGCGATCGTGTTGTTCCCTTGGTCTGGGAATGGTACACAGTTGTTTGTCTATGGTTTGTATGACTTCATTGCAGGATGGCTCGCGTCACCTCAGCTGCAAATGTCGTTCCCTTGTCCGGGATGAGAACTTCTGGGATAACGTGCCGCAAGAGAATTTGTTCGACAAGCATTTGGCGACATTTGCCGCGGTACCAATTTGTAGTGCTTTTGCTTTGGCGTAGCGGTTAGGGTAGCTGCTGGCCACGATTATCCGATTGTTACCCGTAGATGAAGGCGAGGGGGGATGGGGGTTGCTCTTGGCCTTACAGTGCCGAGACTGGTAGGTCACTGCCGCTTGCGGTGGGGGTAGCATGCCACCATATTTTTAACTGTTGTAAGCCCTCATTGCACCCGCTACCGTTTTGGTGGTGGACGACTGCTGTTATGACATGCGTCTTTCTCTCTCTTCGTTTTCTTAACTCTCTATTTTCCCTTCTGTCTGCACAAGGCAGCGGAAGGCCCCGCCGGGGTTGTGCAGTGGTAAGATGCCAGACTACTGTGCCGTAGTACCCGGGTTCGAACCCGACCTCGGCGGCTGCGTTTCGATGGAGGCGAAACGAAGAGGCGTCCGTGTGCTGTGCGATGTCAGCGCACATTAATGATCCCCACGTGGTCGAAATTACTCCGTAGCAATCCGCTACGGCTCCTCCGTCTTTCCACTTTCACTCCCACCTTCCTGCCTTCCCTTACGGCGCCGTTGAGGTGTCCACAGAAAACAAGT
Organism: Amblyomma maculatum; assembly: GCF_055883805.1. NCBI lineage: Eukaryota > Metazoa > Arthropoda > Arachnida > Ixodida > Ixodidae > Amblyomma > Amblyomma maculatum. The sequence continues at coordinate 433,003,989 of NC_139344.1, forward strand.
GAGGCTGTTACCGCGCCTTTCCCTTCCTATAAATCAATCGGGCAGCTGAGGTGGCTCGGCTACAGAGCCAGTATCAGGCCCGTGTATTTATTCTTCTTTTTTCCTTGGTTGGTTCATAGGAAGGGAAAGGCGCAGTATCTGTCACACTTGCTCTGTGGACACCTGAACCGCGCCGTAAGGGAAGGGATGAAGGTGGGAGTGAAAGTGGATAGAGAGAAAGGGGAGTCGTAGTGGAGGGCAACGGTGTAATTTCGATCACACGGACGCCACTTCGTTTCGCCTCCATCGAAACGCAGCCGCCGAGGTCGGGTTCGAACCCGGGTACTCTGGCAGAGTAGTCGGGCGTCTTACCACTGCACCACCCCGGCGGGGCCTTTTTCCTTCAGTTGCAACAACCCATAGATGAAGATGGAAAGGGGCCGAGAAGACCTATCCCGATTTTTTGAAAGGGCAGGCTTGGGGGTGGTATTGGGTTCAGTAGTCCAGCTAGTCTGTTCGGCGGGGTCTTGCGCTGTTGGCACTCACGGCACGTTTTCACGTAGTGGGCAACGTCGGCAGGTAGTGGCAGGCTAAAATTACTACTCCTGGTTTCGATGCAACGTGCTCGCAAAACCGAGATGCCTACTGTGGGCTCATCATGATACGCCTGCAGAATTTCCTGCCGGAGGCTTTTAGGTACAACAAGAATAAGTGCGGTTCTTTTGGGTGCGAAGTTCTTCACAGCGAAAACCATGATAAATGACGCCTGAATAAGCAGGGGGGGGGGGGGGGGAGCTGTTTTGCCATGCAGGACCGGCTTAGTCTTTGAAGTACTGGTCCGTGCGCTGCTGGAGCGCTAAACGGCTGGTGCTTACCGGTCCCAAAAAGGCGGCGTCATCATCGTCTTTTAGGGGAGCGTCAAAGGGAGCACGGGATAAACATCCTGCGTCGGAAAGCTTGCGGCCTGACTTATAGACTACGGTTTTAAGTCAAATCCTTGAAGTCGTAAGCTACAACGGGCAAGGTGGCCGGAGGGGTCTCTCGAATTTTCCAGCCAGCAGAGCGCGTAGTGATCGCTTACCACCTTGAATTGTCGACGGTATAGGTACGGACGAAAATTTGAAGTGGCCCAGATGATCCCGAGACACTCCTCGTTGAGTAATCGTTGAGTAATCGACTTCGGCTAGTGTGACAGATACTGCGCCTTTCCCTTCCTATGAACCAACCAACCAACCTTTCTGGACGGGCCTGCTATCAGGGTTTACGTTCTCCTGTTCTTCATTCTTGTAAATGAGAACAGCACCTAGGCCCAGACTGGTCGCGTCTGTATCTCAGTTTCGGCGTTTTCATCAAGGTGGCCTAGTAAAAGAGAGACTGTGGGCGGCGCTTAAGCTCCTCGAAGGCTTCCGCTTGCGGTGCTTCCTATTCAAATGGTACGCCTACTTTGTAAGCTACGTCAAAGGTTTGACGAGGTGCGAAAGGCTCTTGACGAATTGTCGGTAATACGCGCACAGTCCGAGGAATCAGCGCACAGCTTTCTTTTCACCGGGCTGTGGAAAATGTATGATCGGAGCTGTTTTTTTTGGGTCAGGACGAACTCCAACTTTGCTAACGATATGACCCAGAAGCATCTATTCGTAGGCTGAGTGACACTTCTCTCCTTTGAACGTCAAACCTGACAACTTGATTGCGTCAAGTACTTTTCGAAGTCTTCTCATGTGGTCTTCAAAGTTCGAAGAGAACATAACAACGTCGTCTAAGTATAGTAGACAAATTTACCATATCAAGACAGCTGGTACCGTATCTATTACTTGCTGGAATGTCACTGGTGTGGAGCAGAGGCCGAATGACATTGCCTTAAATTCGAAAGGCCGTCTGGCGTGATGAACACAGTCTTCTCGTGGTCTCTTTCGTCGACTTCAATTTGTCAGTACCGGCTCCTCAGGTCCGTCGACGAGATGTACTTAGCGTTACAAGCCGATCCAGTGTGCGGTCAATGCAAGGAAGAGGGTAGATGTCCTTCTTCGTTAGGCTATTCAAGCTGTGGTAATCAACGTAGAAGCGTAGTGTGCCGTCTTTTTACTTAATCAAAAGACTGGTGCCACCCAAAGGCTTTTCGATATCTGGATCACTTCATCACGCAGCATTTCCTCAATGACCGCCAGAAGAACGAGAGGTCTCATCTCATCTCATCTGACTCATCTGACCCGGTATCGAAATGAGGGTGACGACTTCTTATATGCAATTGTGACCAGGGACGAGTCATGGTACCACCACTACGGGCCTGAAACACGATGACAAAGCTTATAGTGGAAACCTTCGAATTCACCCCCCCCCCCCCCCCCCAAAAAAAAAAGAAAGCAAAGGCCGTTTTTTTTTCGGCGGAAAGATGCGATTAACTTTTTTTTCCCAATTGTCAGGGGACCAATACTGATCACATTTGCTAAATCTGGAGAGACTGTCCATCGCTTCGGATATTGTGAAACCCTGGATAGGCTGCGTGTTGCAGTCAAGAACAAACGACGTTGAAAATTAACGATTGAGTTATCTTGCTCCACAACAATGCCTGTTCCCATTAAGTAAAAAATTTAGCGCAAAAAAAGAACGCAAAGGACAAAGAAGAACACATAAGACGCTTGACAAGCGCTTGTCAAACGTCTTATGTGTTCTTCTTTGTCCTTTGTGTTCTTTTTTTGCGCTAAATGTTTTACTTAATGGATCACCAACAGCCCGGCAACATGCTCTCCTCAACTGCCTGTTCCCATGTAGCTAATGTGGCTAACGCTAAACTTGCAAAGTTGAAGTGGGAAATGGTGCAACATGCGCCACACATCCCAGACCTGTCGCCTTCCGACGTCCACATTTTCGGGCAATTGAAATAGCAGCTCAAGGGAACAAGATTCGTATCTGATGATGACGCTAGAGTCAGTGAGACTTTTTGAAGCAGCAACCCAATGAGTTTCATTAGACGGAAATCACGAAACTTGTTAGTCAGTGGAACGTGCGTATAAATCCACATGGAGACTAATAAAAAAGTACCTTTTTGTCACATATTCGCATTGGCTCACTTATTTGGCTCACCCTCTTATTTGGCATTCACAATGAAGGTTTCAACATGCTATGCGCAATTCTCCCGTTCCTGTTCAGCGCAATTTCTTTCGCTTCCTTCGCTGCTATATTAATGCGAACAAAGAGAGCTGCCTTTCATTAGAAGCTCGCTTGGGTTCTCACAGATTAGGTGGCGTACTCCAAAGCTGGCAGCATCGCTACTGAAATAAATATCCCACATTGGAACCCTAAAGTGCGATAGGGCAAAAGCCTCTATTGCGCTGTTGTGCGAAGCCCTCCATTGCGGCGCCTTTTTCTCTCTTTGTTCACTCCCACCTTCCTCCTATTTTTTACAGCTCGATTAAGGTGTTCGCAGAAAACTGTGAATGATACGGCACCTTTTCTTCCCCTAAACCAATTGCAAACGCCCTCCGATGCCTGCTGTACTGCGTTTGCTTCTCTATGCTGCGAGGTGCGGAATTCGAGGCTTGGATAAAGCTATGAATTCCTTTCACTCTCGTTGACTGTGGTAAAATATATATGTTGCTTCGGCAAGAGATTCAGTGAAGCAAATATGCGCCTTTAATGCGCCCTTATATATCGAGTAATAGGTGCATCACAACAGGTGTATTTTTTAATGAATAGGTTACAAGAGTCATCTGCTATTTATTACTTAATTCCGTGCTCTCTACATTTGTATAATCTGCGTCAATTGGCGTCAGTTGTCTTGTATTTGATCTCACTGACTGGAATCGATGAATTATGCTCCATATTTCATCTCCGAAAAATGTAGTATCTGAATGCTTTCCAAACACGAATCGCAGCTGAAGAGTGCCGACCTAGTTGGAGCGTACATCCGTCGCATCAAGGAGTTGCAGCCCTTGCTCAACGCTGTTGTGGAGGATGTGTTCGATGATGCCCTGCGCAAGGCCGAGGAAGTGGACCGCCTCGTGGCCTCCGGAAGCCGCACCGTGCAGCAGCTGGAACTAGAGCAGCCGCTGCTGGGAATTCCGATCACCACAAAGAATTGCGTTGCAGTTAAAGGTATGGCTGCAAAACCGTCAGGGTCTGCCTGTTCGTATCGCAATTTTGAGCGCAAAACATATTTTGTGAAGGCAGGACTCGTGCAATGAGAACAGGCTTGTTAACAAAATGTTATTTATGATATGGCCTATCGAACAGACTCTACTGTGCAAAAACCGGCTCATTTAACTTCGATAATCGCATCAAGAATAGACTAAAAAAAGTTTTTATAGAGGTGCGCTGCTCTGCGAGTGCTCTTAGAACTGAAGGCGTAGTATAATGAAACTGCTAGTACAATTTCTAAGCTGCAAAAAGCATGCTGTTAACTAAGTGTGAAGTGAAATGGGCTTGCTGTTGATCATTAAGTCTTTTACCCATCATCATTCTCACTGTATAATGTTCAACAATTTTTCCACATTTTCGCAAAAGAGGCAGCTAATAAAGGAGAAAACATCTCAAGTGGACAGAATGTATTCTCTGCCCATTGTACGGTTTATTTCAGGGAAATACACGAGAAAACAAATTTGGACTGTGCGATTTCAGTATATATATATATATATATATATATATATATATATATATATATATATATATATATATATATATATATATATATATATATATATATATATGCGGAAAATTTGACAGACCTTTAACTCGGCTAAATTTATTTAACCAAAGCAAGAGCGGCCCGTTTCGCTCGACCCACCTCTCTTCGTCTGTGTGTGGAATCTTCTAGGCCACCCCCTCCCCTGGATGATCGGATTCTTCCTGTCGTCTTCGTCTCTTGTGAGTCACAGAGGCTTTAAGAGGCTATCGCCTGGAACAACCATGACGACTGCAGCCGATAAGTTGTCAACAGCTGTTGCAATGCGTTGGTACGGTTTAGAGGCAGTTGAGGCTGTCTAGAGACAGAGCGAGAGCACGGCTCTGGTGTAACTGCGGTTTAGTTACGTCATGGCTAACACGGTGACTGAGCAGGCGCGAGCGCTTGGTTCCGGTGGCAGCGGTGGCGACTGAAATGATGTCATAGCTGTCAAGTGCTTTCAGTTCGATTAAATGTTAACATTGTGCACACGAGGAAGAAGATGCGGAGGGCAGTAGTAAAAGCTTTTGCTTTTCAAACAGAAACGAAACAAATATAATGCTTGGAATGCTGCAAAAATTCAACAACTATGCATGCCGAAAGAATGGGAAAATATTCCGCGACAGTGTTTTGTGCTTGCAGAAAAGAAAATATTCTTTTGTCTTAGTATCCCGGTGGCTTTTCAAATTTCGTTCGCTAGTCAAGCGTTTGGTGTTGCCAGTGGAAATTACGTTTACTTGAGCCTCACAGCCATAATTGCATAATTGCACAGCCAGCTGCAAGCATACATCCAATTAATTTATCAGCAAATATCATGCAATAAATGGTTCTATTTATGTTCCGTAGCCTGCCGAGTTAAGCAGAAACTTGCTGCCTGCGAGTTCAACTGCACGCTTTATAGGACGTTTAAACAATCCTCGCTTTGAATTTCCAGAACTGATGCACTTTTAGGCGCACTGTGAGAAATGCCCTGTTCGTATTAAACAGTGGTTTGTTGTGAAGATTTTTTATATATTTAAAGGTTTATTTAGGAACTCCTATACAATGTGTTGTGTCGGAGAGAGAACGTTGGAGAAAGCTGACAATAAACTTTGCTTGCATTAGGTTGATAACTGGTTCCAGGAGTAGTTATGAAACGTTGACTTCAGATTTTGGTTTTTCAATTTTTCCGCAAAAGTTCTTCTTGAATTTGTCGATACAAGGCAAAGAGCAACTTTACAATAATAAGGCTGGCACAAGGCGCAGGAAGAGAGTGGGAACAGGTCGTCTGTTAATGTCATAATCTCTCTTTATGTCTTTGATTCATACCACCTTCATGACAGGGCCTATAGCATCACTTAACCCAGTTCTAAACAAACGCTGAACATGGTGATTTTTTTCTAGAATACGACCTTCCTCCCAAGCCATAAAAATGAACTTTAACTTTTATTTTCAAAAGCTGCACTACACCTGTTTATTTCGTGCTACATAGGGAGGCTACAACAATTGTGAGGTTATTCGCGGAACCACAAGAAATAAAGTAACCTACTATGCGCTTGTTGGCGGCTACGTAAACGCTAGCAGTTTGGAGGAAACATTGCCCCGTCCTAAGCACTTTGCATTTGCAGTGCCTTCGTAAGATAATCCTTGGCCAGAAGGTTCTTGGGTTTTATAGTTAACGCAATAACGGCTCCTTTGTACGCGCCTTGTTTTGAGTGCGTAGCACTATTAGCCACAATCACAGATTTTGCCTATGTCTGCCTCAAATCGCGCGCTCTCTCTCTCTTCGTGAACGTGAAGGGGAGAAAGAGAAGGTGAAGACAGGCGCGTCGCGTGGCTCATCATTGAGGAAGCAGTGCGGCCGCATAGCTACCGCAGAAGTCTCTCTCTCTGTCCATCCGTCTGTCCGTACATTTGAAGAAGAGGAAGGGAAAGTGGCGACGCCCGCATCACGCGGCTTAACACTGAGGGGGCGGAGCGGCCGCATAGATGCACCCAATGAGAGAGTAAGACAGTGAGAGAGGGGGATGTCAGTTGCAGACGTGGCTGCCGGGCCCCCACTGGGCAGCGTTTCACAAACTTGTCTACTCGGGAGTGAGCAGTCATGTGTCGCTTGCGCGTCCTCAACTTCGGGAATCCACTCCAGACCTTTCGGCCGCAGAACAGTGCACGGTGAAGAGGTGCATTGTGCCTGTTTCGTTCATTTCTGAAGGTGGTCTAAGGAAAGCTGAGGACGCGGCTGGGCCGCGCCTTTACGTTGCATCGCAATAGATGAAGCCGGGGCCGTACGTTTGGCACTTCAGCGCAGGCTCGCTGTGCTTGACGAGCTGAAGTACAACAGTTTGCTACGCAACTACTTCGTATCTGATTAACTATGCAAATAGGCCGCAATTTTGTTGTTTATCTTTCTCGCACGTTAACAACGTATCTAGTATGAGAAGTGCCGCAGGTGTCCAAATTCAGGCCAGAACAGCGCTCTACATGCAGCGAAGGCATTTAATAAAAACGGAACACGCTGACCTGACATGCACATGTTAACCGCGGTTGCCTTTGACATGCAGGAATGCGTTACGACGTCGGGTCTCCATTCAGCAAGGGTCGTCGTGCCAGCCAAGACGCGGCTGTCGTGGCAAAGCTCCGCGCAGCCGGAGCGATACTGGTGGCGATGACCAACGTTCCCGAGCAGCTGCTATGGTTTGACGCGGAGAACAAGCTGGATGGAGCCACAAAGAACCCCTATGACACCCGCCGGGTACCCGGAGGAAGCAGCGGTACGTGGTAAAACTCGTAAAAGCTTCGTAAAGCCTTCTCCAGTTGGAGAAGTCTTCCAGTCCTGAACGGCAATTTTTACAACGTCTATTAGCTTACCACGGCATACAGTTGCAATACTGTTAGGAGTCAAGCAAATTAAAGTAGTTAATTAAAATTAATAATTAAAAAATTAGGTCAGCATGGCCACAGCGATCTTGTCTCATTCGTATTCGACACCTCGTCTGTCTGTCATGTGCGGTGCGGAGGCGCCGCTAGCGGGCACACGTCCGCCTTGCACACTCTCTCTCACCATCGCTATCCACACCTGAAGACGGCCCGGGCGCTCTGGTTGCAGCTCAGCACTTTTGCAGGGGGGCGTCCTTTGTCGAGAGTTGGCGCTCACATTCGGTCATCCCGTTTCACCGACCGCTCCTGTCGAAATTGTCCTTGCATTGCGAATTTTCTTAGCTTTAGTTCTTCGATCATTTCCTTTGTGAGTGCCCGTTCGTCGTCGGAGAGTCGGTAGGGACGAAATTTCGCTGGCTCCGGTGATGTCAGCTGAATGTTCATTTCAGCGGCATTTGTGCAGCCGATCTCTGAAACGGCGCTTGCGAAGCAGTCTCGATATTAGCAAACAATCTTTTCGAGTTTTTCTCGCTCTACATGAGTAACACCTGGCCCTGTTTTGATGTTCTCGCTAGGGATCACTGAATGCTGAACAACACTGCTGTCCGACGTACTCTCTCGCAGTGGGGTATCGTTCAGGTAGCAAATTTCTGCTCGTGCGATCCGCTCGTTCTCTTTGATGGTCAGGTCATGATTAGAAACGCTCGTGATCGGGATGCATGTTTCATTAGCCCCGACAACGCTGCGGACACAACGTGCTATGCTCTCGACCTTCTTCTGAGCTGAAAGTCAACAAACACATCGGATCATGTTGCGCTGCCTGTGGCGTGGAGCATAACGAAACCGACGTATTGTGGGGGTACCACCGTTGTTTCCTTCGTCCAAATGCATGCGGGTCGTTCTGGAAGCTCTGGGATTTCAGTTGACTGAAGCTTGTCGTTGCTATCCTCCACGTTATCGTGCACCTCAAATATCCGCACGGTGTTCTTCCGCCTGACAATTGTGACGTATGGTTGCTCAGTAAATGGTTGACCCACAAGTATGGGCAGGAACTGGGACGCGTCGGACACAATTAGCACAGGAACGTCCGCTGTAGCTTGGTCGACCGTGAGTGACGCGTGTTTCTCCACACGGTGTCACGTGCCCTGACCCGTAACACCATATGGTGAGCGGCTTGATCAACTTCGAGTAAGCGATTCCGATGCGGTCTGCATTTTTTTTTCCGCAGAGTTACGCATTGGCTGCCGAGAGCGAAGTATGATCATATGTCGGAGCCGTTTGCCTTCGCCATCATGACATACTTTTAGTTCGCCTTTTCAGTGCCTAAGATATCAAATACGACGACGTTCTGAGCGACGCGCGCTCCTTTCTGCTTTTGCTTTGCAGTCGTTTTTTTGATGACCCACTCGCTCACACGCTGTGCATCGTGCCCTCCATGAGGTGCGGGCATTTGAGGGACTCGTGCTGTGCTCGCTGCAGCTGAAGCAGAGTGGTTTTCCCCTTACATTCCATGGCGGCTTCCTTTTCGCCCTCGGAGGGGCGTCCCTGCGGTTGGTCGACACCGTCACACCGGTTCGCTTTTGTGGCTATAGGTGTTGGACATGACGGGAAAACGAGCATTCGGAGGCGATCTGGTTTGAAAGTTTTGGAAGCGATGTTTCCTAACCTTTCTTCAAGGCACTACAGGCAGTGAAGAAGGTCCTGTGGTGGCTCGTACGTGCGTACTCTCACTGCTCCAATGACCTCGTCATCGTATAGCCCCGTTATGAAGTACTCAATGTAGGCTTCATGTGTGAGGCCGCAACGGCGAGCTTTGGAGAGCTTGTCATAGTAATAACACTCGATGGGCTCACCTCGCTTCTGTCGTCTCTCCTCCATTTCCCTGCGGAGTCGTTGAGATCCCGCTGTCCTGAGAAAGGTGCACTTAATTCCTTCTTTCCATTCCGGACAGGTTTTGTTGATGGAGCGGAGGGAGTCATACCATGTTTTCTCAGGCCCTTCCAAACTTAAGAGTGCATTTCCATATGTCAGCCGGTCGGACCAATGGTAGACTTCTGTCAAGTCGTCCACGCGCCTGGCGTTAGAGAGCTCGAAGACACCGGATCAAACGAGGGCACTACCCGAGCAGCTCTGCCGCGCTGACGATGGGTGTAGCCGCTGCTTGCTGCATCTGAAGCAAGGCAATTCCATTGATAGCTTCTCTCAATGCTGCCTGAATGCTGGCTTGTAGGATTTCTGCTATGTTGATCGTTGACTGGGGGTATCTGAGGTAAGTTTCCGCTGGTTGCCGTGTCGTAGAGTGCGCCTTGGCCTGAGTCGTCGTTCCTGCCATTGCTGCCCGGTCGTCCGCCAACTTTGTTGGTCTATCCGTTGAAGATGCTGCGCTGCGGGTGACTGGCATGGTGGGGCTGGACGGTTACTTCATTCGGGCGTACATTGCCTATCCCTCTCTGAATTGTTAGGAGTCAAACAAATGAAACTGGGGTTATTAAACTTTTTAATTACAGAATTAGGTCAGCATTACTACAGCGATATTGTCTCGTTCGTATTCGACACCCCGTCTGTCTTCTGTCTGGCGCGGCGCGGTGGCGCTACTGGCGGACGCACGTGCTCCTGACTCGTCCTAGTCACACTCTCTCTCTCTCCATTGTTCTCCACACCAGCAGACCCGTCGGGCACTCGGGTTGCAGCTAGGCACTTTTTGAGGTCGTCGTCCTTTGTCGAGAGTTGACGTTCTGAATACTATAAAATAATCCCACCTTAAACGGGAAGAATCTTTGCTACACTGAACAGCTTCTCTTCTAAAGTGTATTCGTTAAAGGTTGAATTGCTCCCAAACGAGTAAACATTTTACGACATGATTACAGCGAAAGTAATTCTCACAAAACGCCCATTGATTTGGGCCATTTTTCCCGCACCACAGTATTTCGAACCCGCCATAGGTCGCTCATCAACTTTCACATTGCTTATTTAGGTGCCCGCTCATATGAGACAGGTTTCAATTATTCCTGTTGCTCGCCCAACGTTTTGCAATATTGTCAAATGTGGCAATTTTTTCAAGGGAGTAATAATAGAAATACTGGTCTAGCATATATCTTGTAATTACTTAACACACAAAGGCTAAGCGTAGAGAGGTAAATATAAAAAAAACGTACACAACAGTTACGTTTTCCAAAGGAAGGCATCACCATGGAGTCCCGTATAATTACTCTTAAAAGTCACTAAGATAAGCTAGTTGTAAAGCTTTTCTTCTGCTCCTGCACTCTAATGTGTCAAAGCACACTCAGGTCATAAAAAGCTAATCTTCTGTTTATACATTTTAATCCTTATGTAGTTTTTCGGAAGGGTTTGGTTCACTATTTACGTGAACGTGATGCGGGAACGTGATGCTGGCGGTTCTACGTATGTTACCGCCAGCGTCACGTTCTAATTGACGCTGGCGTTAACACAAGACGTTCCGCGTCCACCGCTATAATTGAGGGTGGCGCCGGTGAACACTCTCAAGGTTCGTATAGAGACAACATTAATACCCAAGAGAATAGCAGGTGGGAAGGCGGCCGATGTAGCTCAGTTGGAAGAGCACCGGACGCATTGTTCGGAGGTCGTGGGTTCGGTTTCCACCATCGACACGTTGTTTTTCCTTCTACTTTGTGTGTAATTACCTATCTTCCAAACAGATTATACTAATTTATGTGATTACCGAAGTAAAAATTAAAAAAAAGACAAAGTACAATCCCCATTGCTATCCTTGGCCTCGCCGACTGTTGGCTTCTTTCCTTCATGTATTATAACGAGCACCCTCGTTTCCCCTTCATTTATCTGCACATATATATATATATATATATATATATATATATATATATATATATATATATATATATATATATATATTGCGAGCCTTCCGTGGATGTTCTTTAATTTGTACATGCCATGATCTTCCTCTTTCATTTGTGCATACCATCATCATCGTCCGGCGGCGCCAGCTCCGGCATGCGCCTGGGTTTTGTCATCGGATTAAAACTCTAGACAAGGCATCGCTGGCCTTGCCGTCACGACCTTATATATAAATATATATATATATATATATATATATATATATATATATATATATATATATATATATATATATATATTGCTCTAGTCTTAACGTATATTTTCACCGTTATCTAGCTGTTATGCACTTTTGCAGATCGAACCACTGTAATGGTGTATTATTTTATATTAACAGGTATAGATATTTTATGTAGTTATTTTATTTTTGGTGACTTCATGCCTGCTTATTTTTACCCTTTACTAGGGAATGTTTTTATAAAAGTGAAATAATCCATCAGCCAGTGTCTTGTTTTTAGGTCCCAAGTGTATGCTTAGACCAGAGAATGCTCCTGAGGTCACTGCCAATTTGCGAGTAGGCGACTTCACACACTTGTTCCTCCTATAGATGCCTGAAAATGTTTTTCTCGGCTAACTTCTTCGTGGACTTGACTGCTACGTCACCATCGATGCCAAATTGTGTAACGGTCGCGTTTTTAAATTTTTAGGTGAAGCTTGTCGATCCGCGCTTGCTGACTGAAGTAATAGGCGTTGAAAGCTCACCACGCACTTGTATGTTTTCAGGAAAGTAGGAATCTCTTAATATAAGTACATATTTCCACCTAGCGTTGCCACTTTGGACATATTGCCCCTTGTACGTGACAATATTTTTAAATACCACCAGTGACGAGTTACGAACGGATGACGAAAGGAGGAGAGAAAAGCACGCAAATCCGACTGGGACTGGCATTAGGTTTTACTTCTGTTTGAATCTTGTTCACCATCATTCTTCACGGTTTTTTTTTTCTTGTCTTAATACAGGGATCTTTTTTAACTCAATTTCTTGAGCCTAAAGCCTGCACGACAAAAAATGCTTTTGCCGTATTTGTTATAGCTTACTCTTTCTTCTATCTCACTTGATTGTTCACCTATCTCTTCCTCTGAAGGCGGATGCTAATCGACATTTTTCTCCTGGTCATCCTTTGTTTCTCTACTACCTTCTATCTCTTTAACCGCTTTTGCTATATGCCTTCTTTAATACACCATCTTCTTCCACTCTTTCTTTAATATGTATATACATGCCCTTAGCCAATAGGCTTATTCCATTAAGTGCTCATTTTTTCGATGAGCACCAGCTGGTCACAGCAGTACATGCAACGACCACCGCCTGCTCCTCATACTTTTTTTCTCGTTCACGAGGGCAGAACAAAAGTGTATAGAGTGTATACACGCCAGTTATTCTTACATTAACTACAGCTTTGCTGCGTTCGTACGAAGGGTTGCTGACAGCTCTCTTTGAATCAGATGTTGCAAGGTAAGACACGCATCTTGCAGCTCTGTTGTTCACTGCGCAACCAATTTTCTCCGTAGGTGGTGAAGCCTGCTTGATTGCTTCGGGCGGATCCGTACTCGGAATCGGCACAGATATAGCAGGGAGCATACGGCTTCCAAGTGCTTACTGTGGAATCTTTGGTCACAAGCCGACTGCGGGTAAGAAAGCAAAACGTGGTGTTAAGAGCTGTGAAATATGAAGCAACATTGCGCCGCTTTGCTATTTTTTCAATGCCAGGAATCACACCTGAGACACAAGGATGAAATGTTTGGTGCTTTAAAAGCAGGCCAATACTATCACTACAAAAAAAAAAAAAATTCTGGGGATGCTTATTCGATGCTAAGAATGCAGTTTCAGATATATTCTGCGTCGCAGCCTCTTTGACTGCTAGCTTCTACGTCAATGCGCGCTGAGAATAGTCACTACCTTCCTGTTGTGTTTGTCAGGGAAAAACGCAAAGTGCGTGCCCTCAAGGGAAAAGGTCAGGATGAACGCCGATATGAACTTGATGTTGGATACATGAAAACATATCCGGTATATTGTAAGTGCGAACAAACAAGAAAAGGGACCACTGACGTTAATAATAAAGGTCAGTCATGATTCAGTGCTATCAACGTGCTTCAATCTTTTTTACACGTCTTTCACGCCATTGCCCAATAACGTATCACTAACATGCCCGTCCAGCGCTAGAGCTATCATGCCCTAATCTTTCTTAACATGTACACGTAGCGGTATAATCTGCAACCTCCACACTATATCAGTATTTCATTCAAAAATAAAATCAGGAAAGTACTACCGGCTGTGAATGGCTGTAAATTGATAGATATGTGACCAGTAAGAGCACACATATTTTGTCGCTGTCTGCTCAAGTAAAAATTTTGGTTAGAACGTTTCTTCTCACCGCGCATAATTCTCCTATATACTCAGATTATCGGAACTGCTCATTTACCACTCTCGGTTTATAAACTGCTTCCCGCAGAAGAGGCGACTAGTCACCCTGACAAAGAATATTGTTAATTGAATTTTTCTACGCGCATTTCATTACCTTGAGAAAATTAATTGAAGTGACTCTGAGCTATGGCGAATTCACTAATGGGCCGCTGAGATTAGACCTAAAGACAATAATATTACTGATCCCTACTAACTATCCCTATTCGCAAATAATATTCACCGTGATAAGTTCCAACCTAATTGTTTGTCAAGCCTGTTTTCTCTACTAAGGAATGAAAATTATTTTATTCAAACACTGAATCCCGCCTCTTAGTTCTACCTTTGCTACTAATTACAGGTCGTTGTCATTCGTAGTTCATTCTAGAAACCTTCGCGCTCCACATTAAGGCTTATGTTTCTACATCTGTGTATGTAATTAACGCCTTTTGTGCATTTGTCCAATGAACTGAAGATCCGGAACCCCGTCCTGTTGGGTAAAGTTATGCTTCATGAAACACGTAGAAGAATAGGTGACAACGCACGCGCTCACACACACACACACACACACACACACACACACACACACACACACACACACACACACACACACACACACACACACACACACACACACACGCACACGCACACGCACACGCACACGCACACACACACGCACACGCACACGCACACACGCACACGCACACGCACACGCACACACGCACACATGCACACGCACACGCACACATGCACACGCGCGCGCGCTAAGACGATGCTGCACTGACAACTCATTATTTGTACACCAATACCTTCTTCCTTCTCAGCTGCTAAGTACACGCCACTTCATCTTTCTGTCAGTGATTTAAAAAGTATTTCTCTTTCTTCGATAAGAGAACAGAGGGCGTAGCGACAAAATCTTCGCAAGCCAAAGATATCTCCCAGGCTTCTAAGACCTCTCTCATCAACCTTTCCCTAATCCTGCTCAGAACCGCTACGTTATTAAGGTCTTCTGAGGACTTTTCTTTCTTGCCTAACGTACAGTCCTTGCAGTGCGACATTAGGTTACTTTCAGACTTATCCCAAATTGGAGAGGCACGTTTTCGTGCCCTGTCATTAATGCATCTCCCAGTCTAGCTGATCTATTTCCTGCTACAGGACAAGGCAATCTGACAAACAGTCCCTTGGATGCATTCGGAATATTTTGTACGATGCACTGTTTACATCCTAATTTATTGTCGTTCGCATTCGCTCTCGCACGCATACTTTTAGCTTTCATGGGATCCGTAGAAAAAATATATAATATAATGTTTATATATAATATAAATAATATGAGCTCGTTGACGTAGAGTGACAAAGGATAAGGAATGAACATCTGATGCAGAGGAAGAAGAGATCTCTTGTGGCTTATATCCATGGCTTTACTCATAACATGATCAAGATTGGTCAAACATTCGGCATTCATATAATTCCTATGGCTCCCAACAAAGCTAAAAGTATGTTTAAGAGAGTAAATATGAACGAAAATGAATCAAGATGTAAAACAGCGGAACCGTACAAGAGATCTGAATGCATCCAAGGGATAGTAAATCAGATTGCCTTGTTCTGCAGCAAAAAAAACATCAGCCACACTGGGACATGCATTAATGACAGGATAAGAAAACATGCCTCTGCAATTTTAGATAAGTCCCGAACTAGCCTAGGGTAGCACTGAAAATACTGTCGCTATGTAAGAAAGAAAAGTCCCCAGCAGACCTTAATAACGTAGCAGTTTTGAGGAAGAATAAGGACAGGTTGTCGAGAGAGGTCTTAGAAGCCTAGGCGATATCTTTGGCTGGTGAAGATTGTGTGAGCACGCCTTCTGTTCTCTCATCGAAGACAGAGTTCAAATCACTGGGAGGACAGTGAAAGATGAAGTGGCGTCTACTTTGAAGTTGAGAAGGAAAAAGGTATGTGTGTACAAACAATTATTGTCAGTGCAGCATCGTCCTTGTTTGTGTGTGTGGGGGGAGGGGGGTGGTGCGTGCTTGTGTGTGTGTGTATGTGTGTGCGAGTGCGTGCGGGCGCGGGCGTGCCCTATGCTGCTGCGTGTTTCATCATGTCTGACCAACCAACTCAACGGTCCACTGCATTAAAGTTATGCTTACGCGGGAATGTGGGAATGATTTGAGAAATATTTGGAGGAATGCGAAGAATGTAATCGTTTTGCGAATTCATTACTTGTTGTCTATGAAGCTAATGGTTTGAAATCTTATCTGTCAAATTCAGAGGATTGAGCCTTTGATACCTCTTATTCAAATGTCTTTCTGGGCGATTGTTCCAGTTACAGATACGGTGTCCACGATTGGCATTACGATAATTTAAATTATGGCGCAGTAGAATGAATTGGGGAAGCAATATAGATTAATGTACAACAAAGCGCAGTATATATGGCGTGGTATAGGATCCATAAGAAGTTGTCATCAGTTATACGTTGCCTGATATTGTTTGCTAGATTTACGTGCCGAAGCTGCTCATGCAGGAGGGGATAGTTCACGCACGTGCGCCACTGTATTGCATGCTGCTATGTCTTTTCTGGAGAAATGCAAAGGTCGCGGCCGTAATTCAATAACAGTAATTTAGCCTCCACCTCTAGAGCCATTTCAATTAATAAGTAGTAGGAATATAACTCAGGGAAACAGCCGCAAGAATAAATAATATTGCGATAACACGGCCAAACCCAAAATTAGTAGCGTGTCCAGTGGTTTTACTGTTTAAACATCATAAAGCCGAAAATGGTAAAAGAACCCCGTATTAAATTCAAGGTAGTTTCACCAGTTGCCCAGTCCCTTAAAAGGTTGAAGCATAAGGTTTTACAGTTAGCGCTTAGACTCGACTGCTAGGAAGAGGTTTTCTTTTTGAATTACAAACCAGAAAACTTCATAGATTGAACAGGGGGGCTACACATAGTTACACCCAAGAGGGCATTTTAGTGTGCTTATTGGCGCTTGAAGAACGGATAAAAACAGCGCAGAAACAAGGACGTGACCCCACAACACGGTTACATGCTTTCGTAAACCCTACAAAACACGGAGCGATTATTAAGTAGGGAAGACTATATTGAAATTCAAGTCGGCTGCTGCAAACAGCGTCTGCCAAATGAATTGGAATCACAGCACGCTAATTAAACCCTGACAGATGGCCTTTGGGATCTACTGAGCACGACTAATTTAAAGTTGTAGGCGCACCCATACCTTTGTCCGTCCTTCATTGGGCCTCCTTTCATTATTCTATCTATACGTTCGCATTCGCATGTCCGTTACTCAGCGTATGTGTTTCTGTGTTCTCAGAAATACAATATAGCATATTCACTGCGTATTTCTCAGGTGTCCTTTCACTCGACGGACTGCTTCCCGACGTGGGCACCATGGTCAAGTACAACACCCCAGGCCCAATGTGTCGATATGCGGAAGACATGCCACTCATGCTAAGTGTCATGGCAGGGCCCAAAGCAGCGGAACTTCGTCTCGATAGCCAAGTAAGGCTTCCCAGATTCGGCAATATCTAAAAAACTTATCTTTGTCAATATGCAGACGCTTCTCAATTTATCCGCGTCATGAATTGCGTTGAAGAAGGGATTTCAAAGGTAGCTTTAGGATATTTGAAAAAATATACTACGGTGTGACCAGGAAACGTTTTCGCTATAAGCCATAACACCATAAAAATAGGAAAAAATTAAGTCGATTGCGAAGCCTTGTTCAGCGCGCTTGTGATAAGATAACCGGCATGCTGTTATTATGCTTCCGGTGCTGTTTTACATATTTAACGTCTCACAACTATCTCCGTGCAGTTACGCGAGCGGAGCTTAAGGTCAGCCCAAAATGTATATTTCCCCACAGGCAGGTATTTTGTTTCAGCACACTCCCATTAATCTTATATTAAAGGCAGCATACACTACTGAAGATATGGGGTTACTGTTCATATTGGGCTCCCGCAACAGGTGTCTGCATAAGTAGCGATATGAAAGGCTATTCGGTTGCTGTAATGAGGACTTTAAATAGAAAAATATATTTCTCTATGGCGCAGAGGATAAAACTCCACAGTGAGATGCTGGTGCAATAAATAACTCAGATTGCGAAATTGCGGGACTGTAACAATTAACGTAATATAAATTTGTATTTTGCCAAAGGATTATCCTGTTACAAAAAGGCCTGCTGGCAATTAAATTCTACCAGGCATTTCAATTCCCCTAAAAATTTTAAAGCACCAGAAACATACAGTCTGCAACACACATTACGACCACGACTGTGTACACTCATCGGTTGTGCTAAATATATAGTGGTGTGAGCGAAGACAAAAAAAATGTGCGACATTTTACTCCCTCAAATTGAATTCCTCGCAGTGAGATTAATCAGACCAATCAAATATTTTATTCTTAAGAAAATTTGAAATAAGAAATTGTGCTATCAACTTTGCATTTGCTTATAATTGGCACGGTGATCCACTGGGCTCAAGGTGTGATCCTCTTATGACAGTTCGAACATGACAGGTCAATATGTGCGATTGTCTATGGGTGCGAGTTATATTGTAAATCTAGGCAATTCTGCAGAGTTTTCAGTTTACGGTGAATGCGACACCCTGCTTACTTAAGGCGCCACACTGCTACCTCTCAGGATGTGTTGGCTACGAAGGATACATTGGATGTATGTACATATCGCGAATATGTACTTGAAAGGTTGTGTCCGGACACTAGTATTCAATATCAGGACCCCAATTTTGGCTCTCATCCTACTTCCCCTCCTCAATCATTCCACGCGAACATCTTGCTATGCCGCCTGTCGACCATACGAATCTTTCCACATAAATGTTCCCATTCACTGGCGCCTCCTCCTGAAAAAATGATTCTTAATAATCAGTGCCACTAAAAATGAAATATTTGCCCAGAAAACACGTCGTCGTGTCGAATATTTGTCCAGCGCATTGAGCCTCCCCATCAGACTTTGTTGATTTGGAAATTTTTACGCTCACGCTCTTAAGTTACAAACACCATGAAATGTCCACGAAAGCAGAAGAACGAACTCCGGCGCTCTAGCCTGACTCGTAGTGCACCACACGCGAAATTCGGATGTCATTTGAAAAATAAAAATGTTCTGTTATGCTTTCCTCGGAATCATGGACTGTTAGCTCCCTTCATGTCTATTTTAAGCAGAAAGAGTAAGGGGGGGGGGGGGGAGAAGGGAAGCTAATTTCCTCTCCGTAGCTTATAGGCTGCGTGCGTGATCAGCTAGGAAAAAATTAAGCAAATATTTTGCAGGCCTCGTGTATTTGAAGGCCTATATTGCTGTGAAACATTAGCCAATTGAATCAATTACTGCCGAATGGTACGAATTTCAATTTCGGTTTGTCGTTCTGTGATCAGTTGTTTGATGTACAGCGACTCCTGCGTTAACTATTATGTATCTGTTACCAGTTTTGTTTACTATGAACAATTTTACTCGCACTATTACTGCCCTCATGAAAGCTTCCTGCAATTTATGGGCAGTTTGCTGGAATTTAGCCTCACCAATTCAATTTAAAATGTGTGCATGATGCAAAATATTCACATATTTCTCTTCTCAGGTTCTCCTGCGAAATTTGAAAGTGTTCTACATGGAGGACGAAGGAAGCTACTTGTTGAGCCGAGTGAAATGGGAATGCCGAAAAGCAGTTAGGGATGTGAGTAGCTTTGTTTTACCTTGAACCATTAGGAATGAAGTAAGCAGCATGGGTGTGGATCTCTCTCAGGAAGCATACTGTGCTGCGCATCAGCGAAGTATTTTGTATCGACATCGATTCGTTTTCTCGCAGAATGGGCAACTCTCCTAGGGCGCATTGGGTCCGAGCAACTGTTCGGAGCGATGACCTTCTCTTAACATCTTATTTTCTTCTGAATAAACACCCAGGTGTAGCTCCTTGTTGATCGACATGTAGATCATTAGATAAGAGTTCTATACGCCGTTCCGTGAGGAATAGTGACACCTTTAAAAATATTCCTGCGGAGCTTTCGTTATACGGGCGCTCATCACAAAAGAGAATTTATGAGCATTTGGGCCCCGGAAACGACGTAAATAAAGTTGTGTTGATTTGGCTGCCAAGGACAGCAAAGTGCCCTGAGTCCTTGCAATGATGACAGGCAGATACGTATTAGCCGATTTTTCTCGGTACAAGCAAAATGTGTCGGAAGTAGGTGACAATCCTTTTCAGTTGCACGTTAGTTTTCCATGCAAGCGATACACGTCACCATTTATACGTAACGCTTCGAATGCGCGTCAAATGCACACCTCCTGCCCTGAACTTCATAATTAGGTGAGTTAAACTGAAATATTTTTCTTCGCCCATTATTATTCTTTTATTTGCCGTGACACTAATTCAAATTCCAAATTTGAATCTTTTTGTACTCGTGGCTGCCAAATTCTCTACAACAGAATAATCTCAATTATTCCGGTTGGGTATATTTCTGTCTCTGCAGGTTATCGACTTTGTACGCAACGATCACGGCGTCGAGGTTAGTCGGCTCGAGGTTCCCGAGCTGCGTTACGGAATACCCAAGTGGATTCTGGCCTACCAAGAATCCAAATCGCGTCCACTGCACGACCTCTTCAGGCCGGGCTCCACTGGAATAAACTACACCGCCGAGTTCCTCCGCATCATGACCGGCAGCTGTCCCAACACTGCCGCCGCCATGTTGCTCTGTTGGGCGTCTACGTTTTCTTGTTTGAGTTCCGAGCGCGCAATAGCCGCCTTCCGTGGTACGCTGGATCACTTGCGAGACTACTTGGAGGCCCTTCTGAGAGACGACGGCGTCTTCATCCTGCCCGCGACTACGGCTCCAGCGGATTACCACCACCAAGGTTTGTTCTTTCCCGATGGCTTCAACTTCACGTGCGTCTTCAACGTGCTTCAGGTGCCGGTCAGCGTGTGTCCCATCCTTCGCACGGCGGGAGACGGCATGCCCGTGGCGGTACAAGTGGTGGCGAGCCGAGGAAACGACCGACTCTGCTTGGCGGTAGCCAAGGAAATTGAGAGGAAGTTCGGGGGCTGGGTGGAGCCCGCCCGCGCGAAGCAACGATTGAGCGGATAGACGCGCGAGCCTCATGTGAAGCTCACATTACGTCGTTAGTGAAGAAATGGTAGAGGGCAACAGAAATAAATAGTTCTTTTTTTGGACCACATTGCTCACACAAGATTGTTCTTTGTATTGTTATTGTTCAACACATCGTTATAAATGACAGAGAGATCAATTCTGATAAATTATCAAGATAGTCCCAAAGTCCTGGCGTAAAACATGGGTTGAAAGCTCAACATATAGCATGCAAAGTTGTGACATTAAAGCCATAGAGGTATATGTGGTGCGGGGAGACATCTTCAATAAAATAAATCATGGTAATCTTGATGCTTTGTCTTTATTAAGCAATCAGTTCGCCTTCAGTGTCAAACGCATCTTTCACTCAGTGAACTGACACCGTGGAAAAAGCGGCAAGAAGTTTCTTAATGTTACGGGTCAAGATAATACGCTAGTGTCCACCATCAATCCTTCGATGCAATCAGCAATGTCCTGTAACGACTGGCGGTTCTTGATCGTGCAAGCATGGCGCTCACACCGGAGATGTTTAGTTGTGGCCGGTTCTTTGATTTTGCGTGCTTCTATTGATTCTGTTGAGCATTTCTTAGGTGCAACATTTGCAGTGAAACTATTTATTTGAAATGTAACCACTTCTATTAGAGCAGCTAAATAGTTGGCGCTGATTATAGATTTTGTTTTATTATAGGCAACTGCTATATTTGGCCATTTTTACTGAGTAACCATGAATGACGGCCGGGTGTCGTCATCAGTAAGGCAGTAAATATACTGTGCAAATGTCCACAACTGTTTGCTGGCAGCCGTAAATGTTAGCTTTGTGAAAAAACTCCTTTGGGAAAGATGTTTTCGTGGCAAATAATCATAAGGTAATTTAAGATACAATTTAAGAACATGTTTGTAAATAATCTGACGTTTATATCGCGCTCTTCAACTACTCACAAGCATGCTGGAAAGGGCAGAATTATTCTACAGCAATTGGGTTCGAAATGCCGTAAGAATGTTGCACAGGAAACGCACGATATATGAAAACGAAAAAAAAAAACAGCTTGATCTAAAATTAATTTTCCCGCTTATTAAGCTTACTCTAGCATTATTTTGTCATTTGTACGCTATATGTGTTATTTATATCAAGAGAAGTTGGGAGCTCATCGCTACTCTTAGCTTTGATGGAGATGGTGGTTTTGCCATGACGGAAGTACACGAAATTCCCGACTTACTGCCACCTTGAGTAGTGCAGTTTCTTCGCCATTTTCGACAATCATGTTTATGAATAATCAAGACATTTTTGAATTCCGTACACCGTATTCACTACACTTGTTCATAACAGGGCAGAAAACATACGATGTGCAAAAAACATAAGCCGAGAAATAATTATTTTAAGCGGATTTGCCAATCAATTTGTCGCTTCCTCTGAATTATGTCTTTACACTATTATATGTAACCCGCGAGCAACGCTTGCAAACGTTAAACTAATTGTTACTAGCTTTTGATGCTAGAAATATTCGTCCACAGGGCTGATGAAAAACTTCATTTATAGCATTATAAAATTATACGGTTGCACTGCAAAAATTGCTACGCATTATAGTCCAAACAGCCGCATTTACTATGCGTTCGTCCCTGGCAGTTAATGGCCTACGCGTGACTTGATTCACAATATCTAGGAGACAGCATCCCATGCTTTAAAAACGTACTCCATCGTAACAATTTTTAGTTCTTTTGCTATAAAAAAGTTGACTATACACATCGCGCACCGCCTACAGGAGCGCCACTGAAATTCGCCTAGCGGTCGTTTTTGAACATCCTTTAGGGATACGATTGGACGTTGCTCATGGGTCGCTGCTAGAGTTACTGTTCTCCGCGGCAATTTCCGCTTTTTGTTTTTCAGACGCTGCCGATTTCGTCTACGGTGGCCTGAATGAACAAATTAAGATAGCCCTTTGCGTACAAGTGAAAACATTGATGATGTGTAATCATCTAGGAGAAACGAATGCGTGCAGGAACCAGGATCACGCCCGTCCTGTCCACTTCTTGCCTGTGCTTCGCCCTTTGAGCGGATTTCGTTCCAAGTTCACGCGTCAGGGCCCTGTTCAAAACAGCTGCAATGTTGAGCCCCATTTTGTAGTAAATGCTTCACCGGCTGATCAAATAATTCAACGAAATAGTCATTTTCATTTTATTTTTACTTTGCAAGCTCATTTCATATCAGCACATAGCGATGCGCTTCGGCCCAGTATATGCGACATTTTGCGGCTCGCGCCGTTACATTATGCCAGCACAGCAATATTATAGTTATATGGCTTCGTCGGCCGAATTCACAAGATTTTAACCCGGTGTCACTAACAGTTCTGTGTTGCAGAGATTCCGTCGTCGTCGTCGTTCTCCACGAACAGAAAACATCAATGGGACAATAAAATTCGGGGGCAGGTTAAACTTTCCATATTTAGGTAGCATTTCGCAAGGAAATTCCGTAACCTAAGGAATATAATTGAGCGTAAATGA
Source organism: Amblyomma maculatum (assembly GCF_055883805.1). Lineage (NCBI taxonomy): Eukaryota > Metazoa > Arthropoda > Arachnida > Ixodida > Ixodidae > Amblyomma > Amblyomma maculatum. The sequence continues at coordinate 433,027,365 of NC_139344.1, forward strand.
AAACGGCCTCAACTTTGAGTGAGGATAGAAGTCCAAATCAGAACTAAACTTCGTTACGCGAGACAGACACGCTTCTCATAGGTGACGAAAGCTCGCTGGCTCAACCTGAATAATGTGCGCCAACAGAATGCGCGATTCGAACGGGACCGACAACGAAATTGTGCTGCGCAGTAAAACGCGACGATTCAATAAGCGCACCTATATTTAAAGCACACTCACGCGATCAGCCACCACGATGGATTGGATTGTGGAAGGAACACGTTTCATTGAGTCACAGTCGTACACTGATAAACGAATAAAGCGAGCGCTTACAACCTTTGATAAATTTTATGCTCCGTAAAGCTCATGCGCTTCTGTAAAATTCCATAATATTTGAGATACGGCTCCCTTATATGCATTCACGCTCTTGGATTCTTGTGTTGCATTCAATGAAGTTATTACCTGGCCCTCATCATATCCGACTTTACTTTGCATCAAGGACTAACAAAATGTCTAGGTAAATTAAGCACTACGAAAATAGCAGCACTGTACTAAATAGAACTATTACCGATTTACGCAGTTACAAACGTTTTGTCTACTGTAGCTAAACACGAAATATAGCGATAGTAAAAAACCTCGTTATGGCGGGCCGATGATATTTCAAGGGGTTTCATATCGAAATAGAAAACAGGAATAACAAGCTGCTTCTTAGTGCAAAGCGAACCCGAACATAGCAATCTTGGTCGTATTGCTTGCCAAGTTCGGACAATCTCCAGCGCGTTTCACAGTTTTAGAATATGAACCCAAGGAACAAATATAGGCATATAGATGCTCCGCACATTGCGTCACAGTGCCCTAACAGCGGATCTGTTTATGCATCGATGCAAACGCTGTGGGGTAACAAATTCATGACGCGACGACCCCATATCAACACACGGCTTTAGGAGGTAACGCGACCGGACACGCTCGCTGATTTGCTTAGCAACTCCGCAACAGTGGCACGGCATTTGTTTTTCACGTCGCCTATATATGGGTTCTGTCCTAAGAACATAACACAAAAAGCGCTCCGCAGTGCAACTAAATAATAAGTACGATGCACGTGAACGTGCACTTCCTTCACCTCAGATCGTCCTAGTAATCACGCTTAGCCCTAAAACTAAAGTTTGTCGTTTTTACATCACGCAGAGTCAGAGCGAAACGAATGTCTGAGAGCCAAACAGAAACTCAAACTCGAAAACGCACGAAATAGAGGTGCTGTAGCAGAAAAAAAAAACATATCTATCGCTATCTCTACGCTGTACAGTCGTTGTAAATTTTGGCCTCTGCAGCTTTTGACATTTCTGAATTAAGATATTATACGTTCTATTTTAGATTCTTCAAGGTTTTCTTCACGGTCAAATCAGGAGCTTATCATCATCATCAGCCTGACTGTACCCACTGCAGGGCGAAGGCCTCTCCTATATTTCTCCAATTAACCCGGTTCTGTGCTAGCTGCATTCACTTGACCCCTGCGAACTTCTTAACCTCATCCGCCAACGTAACTATCTGCCGCCCCCTGCTGCGCTTTCCTTCCCTTGGAATCCAGTTTGTTACCCTAAGCGACCATCGGTTACCCTCTCTTCGCACTACCTGTCCTCCCCATGCCCATTTCTTCTTTAGGAGCTTATACAATCTGCAATTATCACCACTCCGCCGGGGTGGCGCAGAGGTTACGGCGCTCGACTACTGTTCACAAGGACGCGGGATCAAATCCCAGCCTCGGCGGCCGCTTTTCCGTGGAGGCGAAAAAGCAAAGCGCCCGTGTGCTGTGCGATGTCAGTGCACGTTAAAGAACCCCAGGTGGTCGAAATTTCTGGAGTCCTCCACTACGGCGTCTCTCATAGCCTGAGTCGCTTTGGGACGGTTAAACCCCACAAACTAACCAAACCGTTAATAGCGACTGCACATATACAACCTGCGGTCTTTGATAGGGAGACCAATTCGTACGAAAAGATAAATTAGGAGAGGTAGTGAAAATTGTTTGTGAATACGATATGAAAAAATCACACTTTTAGAATGGACTGTACAGTAAGTTGTTGAAAACGGGAATCCGAAGGAAGTACCCGAGCCTCAGAGTATAAGACACTGAATGCCACAGAACTAGGAAGGCCTAGGCAAAGCTGCAATCCTTGCCGTTCAATCAAGAGAAGTGGTCGAAGTTTTTAAGCCGCGCAGTCTGTAAACAAGACTCCGCCGAATTCCTGAATAGGGCGCACATAAAATTTATAGATCATAACAAGGGCAGCTCTTCTGATTCCATATCTCCTGTGGCTGATGCGACGCAGTAGACCAAAGTCATGCTCCCCTTTTCGCTTAATATGTTCAATATGAGGTCTCCAGCTCATGGAAGAATCGTAAAAAACGCCCAAGTACTTGAGTGTTGTCCCCTCAACTAAAAGCTTTAGATGGTATGAAAGAGAAATAGAAACAGGTTGATTGACCGGAAAGTCTAGAATGATGCGTTTATTGACATTTTGAGTAAAGGAAAGATTATCTAGCCAGGATTCAAGAGCATTTAAGGAATTCTATAAGGTATGATATAAGGTATGCACATCTGTGGATGAGGAAAAGAAGGCAATACTGTCTGCGTAGACGTACAGGTCAACATCGTCTCGCAAATGTATTGAAGGAAGGAAAATATTGAATAGAAGAGGAGACAGGACCGAACCTTGAGGAACGCCTTTCGATTGAGAAAATGTGCTAGATGAAAGAACACCCTGATAAGAGTAAAACTTTCTGATAGAAATTCATGAATCCAGGCGACTATATAGTTAGGAACATGACAATTTATCAAATGGGAAATTAGTAGTCTATGATCAACACTTTTGCGAACTTTTGAAATACCCAAAGTTACTATCGTTGAAAGTCGAGCTAGTTGGTCAGACTACATGATGCACCAAGCAGCAGATTAGGCGACGAAACACAGGAGAGGCACACAATACACACGTACACATAAAGGACAAAGCTGCACTGACAACTGAATAAATTCAACACCAACATCCCCTTCCTCCTCCACTTCTAAGGACACACATCACTTCTTCTTTGACGGTCCTCCCAATGATCTAAAATGTCTTTCTCTTTCTTCGACAGCAGACCAGATGACATGCTAACGCAGACTTCACTAGCTAAAGATATCTCCCAAGCTTCCAAAATCTCTCTCGTTAATCTGTCCTTGTTCTTCCTCAAAACTGCTGCTTTATTAAGTTCTGTTGAAGACATTCCTTTTTCACAAAGAGTGCAGTCCTTGCAGTGTGTCGCAAGGTTAGTCCCGGACTTATCCATATCTTAGAGGCATGTTTTCTATTCCTATCATTTATGTATCTTCCGGTCTGGCCGATATAATTCTTGCCACAGGACAAGGAGATGCGATAAATAATCCCTTGGATGCACTCAGAGTATCTTGTTCGATGCGCTGTTTTGCATCTCGACCGATTTTCATTCCCATTTACACGCGCACACATACTTCTAGCTTTGTTGGGAGTCGCAGGAATTAAATGAACGCCGTACTTCTTCCCAATCTTTATCATGTTGTGGGTGAAGCCATGGATATAGGGCACCAAATAGCTCTTCTTCCTCGGTAGAAGAGCTCTTTGGTGCCCTATATCCATGGCTTCACCCACAACATGATGAAGATTGGCAAGAAGTACGGCGAAGTACAAGAATCAGTTTTCAGACCCCAAGAAATATGATGAGAATTGAAATCACCAGCAAATATCAGGTTTTGAGAACAACGATTAACTAGAGCACCCAGCTGCGAAGTACAACGAACGCCATTTGGGAAGTATGCATTGGCCAAAGTGAAACGGGTGCAAACAGGCAGCGTAAATTCCAAATAAAGTATTTCAGAATCTTGACAAATTCATGAGAAACTGAAATATTATGACACACTTTTGACGAAACTAAAACCACCGTGCCTGCCTGGGTGACCTAATCTAAACGCCCGAAAGTAGTTAAGAGAATCTTTTTTGAGAGAAAAGCCATGAATCCTTAAGTAAAATAATAGCAGGGGGAATTTTCAGTACCACGCAGAGAATATCATCAAAACCAGAATTAATTGAGCGTGCTCTCTAGGATCTCTATTATCTTCTACCTCTTTTGCTTCTCAGTATGCGGAGATCTTAGTGTAAAAGTTAGGCTTCGCGCTTCTTTTCAAAGCCATGTAACCCTAAGCGGCGTTTCTTTCCCATTTTGCGTTGGGGATAAAGTGCTAGATATTAGAGGAATTGAACACCTGAAATTTTCTCGGCCCTAGACCCCCTCCAGTCCAAACACCAAGCTGTACTATGTTTATGAATATGCTAGTGGAGGAAGAAGAAGATATACAAGGAGGATGTGTAATTTCGCCGCCAAGCTCTTCAGTCTTTTGTTGGGAGCCTTCGCCATCGTATGCGCCGCGCTGCTTGTAGTCAGTGGCTGGGGTCTGATTTTCTGGCCGCCCGAGTACTGGAGGCGGGCCTTGTTGCCTGACGTGGCCGCTATGGGTGTACAGGTAAATCCGTCTTTCAAACTTATGCGCCGTGCATCTGTTGTTCGGGGTGAGGAGGTGAGTTCTGCCTGGGCTGTCAGCCTCGAGTGCCAGGGTCGACCCGACGTGGACACTATCTTCCTCTTCGACTCAATGCCAGAGGCTTGGCTTAATCGCGCAACTCTTCGGGACACACTTCTGTCCGAATGGGCCAGGTGAGCAGAACGCCACAAATAATTTGCGCGAAGGTTTACTATCTATTGCTGGCGACTGGCTGGTAGACAGCCAATGGAAGGCTGTGGTGATGGCTTTAGTAACATAGCTTATGTTGATGAGTATTCCCTCCTCTAGTGTGCAGTGTAGTCTACGTTTTGTGAATTAGGTGTCGCAGGGTTTGTGCAGGGATAAAAGTATAGTTGGTTATCTTCGCTTTAACAAGAAAGTGGGATATTTCAATGAAATCGTTTGTACCGCTAGTACGTGCTTATGTATAGGAGAAAATTGTGAAAAACAAAAACTAATGTAGCGGGATTTCTAGTAGCGTACAGGACCCGATAGAGACCTCACAAAAGCAGCCGTCCTAGTCTTTCGTACCAACCACTCAATTTCGCTCCGTGCGCTCGCGGTGCGCCTGGTGCCGGAGCTCATCTTTCTCTCTACAATTACCCCCGGGGAGAAAAGAACAGTCAGGATGACTGTTCTTTTTTATCGGCGTCAGCCGCCAGAATGGCGGCTCGAACCGATAACGACACACGCGGGTCATAGTGCGGCTTGAGGCTACACACATGAACAGTTTTTCTGTTACGTCAATAGCGATCAGCGCGTGGCGTCACGGGGTCCACTATGTAGTTGACTTGCGAAGTGCGCTCGAGGATGCTATATGGTCCATGATATTTGAGCATAAGTTTGGAGGAGAGACCATAGGTAGTAGATGCACGCGAAACCATACGAGAGAGACGGGTTGGAACATGTCAAGATTTTGGGTAGAGTCGAAACAATAGTTATTGCGTCCGGGCTGTACAGACGTCAAATACCGAGCAAGTTGATGACAGTCTTCAGCATGCTTGGAAGTTGGAATAAAAGAGGATCGTGTGTAGAAGAGAGGAAGGCTCACATCTGTAGAGCAGAAAAAACGGTGAGAAACCAGAATTATGTGGTATATATTGAGCCGCGAATGGCAACCTTGGCTGTGTAGGACGCCAAAGGTAAGACAAGCTGTGCATTAGCGATGTGAAGTGAAAGGTCAGATAAATGCGTGGTCCCTTCGCGTAGCATGCGGCACAGTGCTCATCACAGACACAGCAGCGCCAGTATCCACAAGAGCCAAAATATTCACACCCTCCGCAACAGCTCTCGCACATTCACAGAGATACGACGAGGCCTCATATTGGTCGATGTACTCTCAATTCTTGCCTAAGGAACTGCGCAACTAGTTTTCCTGAGGCGGGTTGGTTATCGACCCAGCGGTGAAACAGAGTGCCTGGGTGATGGACAACGACAGTGAGCAGGTGGTCGGTCCGCAGATGAATCAATGTCGGCGGAAGAGGAGGGACGTGGCGTGGGTTCGGGAGGCGCGTAGGCGTAGGGTCCTGAGTATTCTGTAGTGGCCGATAAAAGACACGAACGCCGGCAGCCAGGAATGGAAGTGAAGCTTTATTCACGAAGGCCTCGGCTTATAGAGCCCTTGTCTTGACTTTTTTATGTCTTGTCTTGTCCGATATCACATTCTTCCCTTCTTAGCGAAAACTAATGCCATTTAATTTTTACTCTGCCTCTACCTGTAATGTTCTGTAGTGTATCTGTCCGGGGAGTTTCGCACACGAGTGCTTTGTCGAAGTAATGGTGCTGGTGACTAGTTGCCTGTAGCATTAGGCTCCCCTACTTCGATGTTAGACCCGGTCGTGTTGAGCTCCGGATTGCTTCTTCCTGCAACTGTTGGTAGGTCGGGTGGCAGTCTCGGTGACGGCTCATCGTCAGACTGACTTGGCTCTGGTATGGTTTGCCGATGTTTATCCCTTAGAGAAGGTTGGGTTTGCACCTCGCTTCCACGCCTTGGCAATCTGGAAACGACCTTTTGAGAAGGGAATTCTTGACAAAGATGTTTTTGAACTTATGAGCCTTCCAGACCGCTCTCTCCATTCCCTTGACATGTTAACTGTGTCGCATTATTGGTGGCTTCATTCCAAACTGTAGTTTGCTTTGGGCGCAGGTGGTCAACGTGAGTGAACTGTAGTCGACGTTGAACTCTTATCATGTATGTGACTGTACTGACAACTTGTTCGACTTTACTTTAGTGCTATGACAAAGGCTCACCTCGTGTAGCCTTCAGTATACTTCACCACCTACGGAGAAGGATTCTGCGGGTCCTCTTCGGTCGTTGCGTTGTTCAGTGTCGCTTCTTAGACGCTCAGCAATGTCCCCTGCAAAACTTGGTTTTAGAAGGGTTTTAGACTTGGTTTTAGAAATTGCGGACCATTCCCAGTGTAGCACTAAAAACGTCCGGACATTTCTCCCGTAGGGACTTGACATCATCGTTTCTGGGACATTGCAGACGGTTTTTCAGTCAAGCTGCAACATGTCAAGCCAATGCCGGCCTAGAAGGGTAGGCATCTCTCTGCCTTGGGCTGCTACTATATGTAGTGGAAGCTCAGTTTTGTATCCGTTATGCTCCACGTTTACCATTGCCTTTCCTCTCACCTTTACAGGCTCTCCTGTATAAATATTCAAAGCACTTTTTGTTGGGTTGCATTTATATCTACGAAAAGCATTGCTTAAAAAGACTTTCCGGCATCAATGTGACAGCTGTCCCCGTGTCAAAAAGCATGGAGATGAGCTTTCCTTCAATCTGCATGGAAATTTTGTAGCCGCGCGTTCTGCCCCCTGTGGATAGCACGACGTGATAAGTATGCGAATCGTCAGATTATTCGTCTGTCGTTTCATCGTAGTTCACTGGACGCGTGTTCTTACCCTGGCACATCGATTGTAAACACCCAGTCATCGCACATGCTCGGCAATTCACAATGCGGTAGCAACACTCGTCTGAATCATGGCCTTTTCCGCAGCGATAGCAAGCGTTTCCCCGCGCCTTTCCTTTCTCGCTCTCTGACGGCCTGGCTTTCGTAGCCAGCGTTTTTCGAACTACATTTACGTCAGGCAAGCGTTCTGCTTGGGAATGTAGCTCCTTTGTTTTGCTGCAAGTTCTTTCTCGAACGCAATCTCGCACGCTTTTTCAAATGTTTTTTCGGTTGCGAACAATATTATCTGATTCTCCTGGCCGCGAACTCCTGCCGCAAGCCGATCAAGGCATCATAACGCATTCACCTTCTTTCTGTGTTCCCTTGTTAAACTTGCAACGCTTGGCGAATATTAAATAATCGAAACTGTAGTGCTGTTCTAGAACTTTCTCTATTTCTGCGGTCCTGTCAGTCGGACTGTCAGGAACTAAACTTTTCTTGAGCTCCTCATATACTGCACTGCCTTCTACTTTCAAGAACAACCTTAACTTCTTTGTCTCCGGTATGTCGTTAAGTGCAACAAAATGTTCAAACCTCTCAAAGTATGACTTGATATTGTCGCTTCTTAGGTTTAATCCTGGCATGCTTCAGAAACGTTCCGAAGTCCTTGGCATTGTCATAATGAAATGCGTGCCTTCTGTTCAAGGTCCGGTTGTGCTTTCCGCTTCCGCCGCTGTGCGTTCAGCTCCAGCCGCGGTGCCAGTGGTTAGTTCGGAATCGCGGCATCTAATGCCAACCTCGTCGCCAGTTGTTCTGTCGTGGCCAAAGAAATACACTAACGCAGGCAGCCAGTAATGGAAGTGAAGCTTTATTCATGGACGCGTCGGCTTATATAGCCCTTGCCTTGCCTTGCCTTGACTTGTCAGATATCACAATGAGTAACCCGCAGGCGGCACGATGCGGCGATGACTGTAACGCATATGTCTAGGCACCCCATACGGAAATCCCATATCTGCTTCAGATATGGAACATATGCTGCCAGATACAAATATATAAGGCAGCAAATAAGACCTTATCTGGGCCAGATAAGGTCATATATGCGCAATATGTTGCCCTTATATGGCTCAGATTTGGCCATATCATGCAACATATAATCCATATCTGAATGGGTAACGGGACCTTATATTGCTTGATCAGGGGCATATATGGTATCCTCGCGACCTTATGTGGCCTGATAAAGGGCATATATGGCATCTTCATGACCTTATATAGACAGATCAGGGCCATATGCCTGGCATCAACAGGACTTTATATAACCTCATTGGGGCCTTAATTATGCAGGCGCCATAGTGATTGTATATTAGCAATATATGGCTTTCGTCTACCTTCTGAAAATATTCAATATTCGCATCATGTGGTCGACCTTCAATTTTTCTACACTCAACATGGCCTGCATGCTTAGTGTTAATTGTATCCAATTTAGAAAATAGCTACTACTCCTAATATTTCAAATATGCAGATTTCGCTGCACTGTAATTATTACGCCATGTGTTCCTTAATGCAGGAGAGCGCTGGGTTATGGCTACATGCTCCTCTTTCCATCTACTAAATCGCGTTTTCATTTAAAATGCGGCGGCAGTCCGGTGCACAAACGCATGGTCGGTTAACTTGAGCGATTCAAAATATCGAGAAAATGATGGCAGTTCAGTATACGGCCCCCTCCGAGCTGTCTAGACGGTGACTAACCCTCAGAGACAGCTGGCGGTGGCTGCGTGGAGGGCCGCACTGGCTAGACAGTGACTCCTCCTCTCCCGCTCTCCCCTCTTCCCTCTTAAACAGCGGCGGCTGCGTCGCTGGCTCGCATTTAATCTCTCCTCCTCGCTGCCACGCTCTATACCGCGTAGGCCGCGAGCTCTCCGTTTTGTGTGTGCTTGCTTCTTTCCCCTCCCCCTTTCAACTCCGTGCGCCTAAGCACATGTCTCGTTCCTTTCGCGGTGGCAGACATCGGAGTTCGGTGCGGCTGGCGGGCGTGCTGCATGTTGTGTATGCTGGTGTGTGTGTGTGCCAGCGCCTGTTCGCTATTAGCGGTGTGCATGTAACAAAAATGCGACAGCAAACCTACAAGAGCTTTAGTCTGACTGTCGGCACAGAGGAAATTACTGTGTCCCACGGCGGGTCACTCTGCGGACTTGCTCGCGCGTCCTCCCCCCTCCCCTCCCAACCCTCCCCTATCCCATTCCCCTGGGCACCAAGAGTGCCGCCGCTAGCTCAGGCTGGCATACGTCGTGCCCAGTACCCCATCCCCCATCATCATAGTATCCACCACCACCACCACGGCGGGTGGAAGCTGCCTCCCCAGCCTTGGCAGCGAACCTGATGGTCGATTGAGCTTTTCGAGGCTTCTACTCTGGGTGGCCCTGCCAAATCTTCACCCTCATCGTACCGCCTCATCTTCACGCAAGATCACCAAAACCGTGAGCGTGAGACTTCTTGTCGGGAACTAGCACTTGTCAGCCTCAGGATATTGTTTGCTTTATTATTTTGATGGAAAAATTTTCCAGTCAGTAAATTGGATGATAATTGCCAGTATGTGATATTTTTCCGTACAAAATTTCGTTGCTAATTTGTCTTTCGCTCCAGCGATTTTAACAAGTTTCAGTGGGTGGATAGGGTCCTTCGTTGTTTTATAATATTATTATTTGCACTGCCTAAGTAGCTTCATGCTTGATTTGGTTTAGCGGCAGAGCTGTCGCTGTCATGACAAATGCCATCGGACATGCTTTTTTCTTTTTTTTCTCTCTTAATTTCAAAAGCAACCACGAGTTAGGCGCGTTCGCTCATTTTGCACTGCAGTCTCTGCTTAAGGTAACACCGGTACTTCCTGACAGCCTATATATACTTTGCTAAGGTTTAGGTATTATCAGCAGTCCCAGCAGTGTGTGTTTTATCGCCCTGCGGTTTAGCGGTACCTTTTCCGGGTATCGACAAACATTTAAATTTCCTTTCAGTAGTCTAGTTCGATTATTAGCCGTTTATTTTATTTAGCTTCGCAAGTAAACCAGCTCAAACTAAAAGCATTTACTGGTTAAAGCTCTGTGTGTAAAAGAGTAGAATAAAAATGTAATATCTAATTTAATAGGTTAATTACTTTCACTTTAGCTTCTCGTGTAGACATTCCGTTCAGATATTCCATTAGTTTGTCATAGTATCGCGCCTAAATCAGTAGAATCTCAATATTTACTAACGGATGAGCATGTCTTTGACCCTCGGTATGCACACGTAATTCAGACCCGTCTTTGAGCGATTCCATATAGGCAGGGAAAAAAGAAAACCTGTGGTTTCAAAGCTATTTTCTTGTAAGGTTTGAAATAAAACGGGAAATACAGGTTTCCCTTGGCAAACTTGATTTAGCGTGCGTTTAGCTGGAATACTGAAATTGTCTTCTGTGTGTTGTAATAAAGTGTTATTTTGTATGCAGATATATAGATCTATAGTTCAAAACCTACATGCCATGCGGGCTAGATCTTCAAATCAGGAATTGGGCAGATCAGGCATATACAACCAGATATGCCTTATCTGGTACTCGAAATCAGGAATTGGGCAGATATGCCTTATCTGGCCTAGATTGGTCCTAATATACCATATCTGCCCAATTCCTGATATACCTGATCTAGATTTTTTTTATAAGTTCAGATATGGCATTTCCGTAAGGGACACCACACTATATATAACAAATCGCTTGATTGTCTCGAGTGCGCCAAGGGTACGCACAAAAAGTGATGGTGGTGGTAAGAACATTTATTAGCTATACAAGGGCCAGGAGGTATGTTTGGATCAGCCCATAAGGAACCGGTCCTTACAAGCACTAGGTGGAGGCCCCTAGTTTGGGACCTCAGTGGCAGTTGCCGCTGCCCGGGCGCGCCCGCCTAAGGCTTGTTGGGCCTGTAACTTGTGGAAGCCGAACAGGATCACCTCCCAGTCCTCCCAGGTTGGGTTGGGGATGGGGGAATAGCCGGGTTGGAGGGGCATGCCCACACCATGTGATAGATGTCAGAGGACACCGCTCAACTGTGTGGGCAGCTGCCACTAAAGGAGGGGTCAAAATGTTTTAGGGCTGCCGGGTACTGCAGTGTATTGATGAAAAGGCAGAGAAGGAGCCGCTCATCCGCCTTTTTGAGGCCTTTATATAGGCTGGGGTAAAGGCGATGACAATTTTAAAAGTACGTCGTGATATCTGAAGGTGTATACTGGATTAAAATTGGGTTCCTGATCGGATGGGTAGGAGAAAACAGCCCGGTGAGAGAGCGCGCCGGCGGATACGTCTGCTCCCTCGTTTCCTGCCACACCCTGATGAGTAGGGGCCCATAAAAGGTAACGAAGTGAGGGGTAATTTGAGCAGATTTGATAGGTTGGCCGCGTATGAATGAATGCAGCTGGCAGCGGTTAAGGGCGGCACGGGATATCCGCGTCGACTTGGGGGCGACTTAGGACGTCACCGTACTTGGGAGGCGCTGCGACAGGGACCTGCTGAAGAACGGTTGGTATCACGTCAGTCACGTGCTGAAATGTTGGGGCGCAGTTAGAAGAATGCCTTGGATGCTATCAGGAAGAGACAGTTGTGCGGCCTTCTTGTGCATAGTCCTTAAAGTGGTTAAGCAGCTAGCTACTGGGTGCCGGCACAGCCAGTCAGGTGGGCTAATCCGGCTGCATAGATGGTGCTTGTGCTTGGATGCGACGTTTTCGGAGCTTATCATAGGCCTGGCAAAGCGTGAAGATCTCTGAAAACATGGTGGTGTTCTGACCGACGAAGCATTTGGAATGTGTCTGCCTCGATTGCTTTTAATGTGTGTCTGATGCGATCCGCTTCTGGCATGGACGCATGTACGCGGGTGCTCAAGCTCACAGCCTCTTCTAAGTAACTTGTAAAAGATTCACCGTGAAACTAGGTTCCCGATCGCAGGCGCTAATCGGCGGGCAGCTTTCATACAGCAGCGCGGCCGAAGATGTCGGAAGGCACCTCAGGTGGTAAAATCTGCATCGTGATTGCGGTACCACAGGATGGCAACAGCTGTGACGTAGGACACTACGCTGTTGTCCTTCATGGCTTCCTCCCATCGGTTATGGCCGCTTACCTGCTTGTAGGAGGCAAGCCAATCCTCCACATCGTAATCGTTGTCCCCGTTGAAAACGGCCGGGTCCTGCTGTAACAGCACGCATGGGCAAACGACAGGATATAGAGAAAGAAACTGAGGTGTGGCTCACGTCGGTTGCCTCAGTTGGTGCGAAGGTGTGGCATCCTAGAGCTCCCAGCGTCGGAGCTCTAGGATGGTAGACGAAAGGTCGGCCAGCGCCTCTACCAAGTTGTAACGAGGTTTCTAGTACAGAGACCACGCAAAAGCGACCGTCCACTCTTTTATATCAAGGACTCGATACCGGCAGGTGATGAAGATGAGCTCGCCTGCTGCCGGAGCTCATCTTCCTCTTTAAACTAATGTGTTGTTTATGCGATCGATCTATATGTGCGAAACTGTTTTGCGAAAAAAAAATGGACGACGCTTGTGCCCCGTTTTTAAGAGTACAACGCAATAGCGTTATCGAGCGCCAATGGTGTCCTCAAACTCCAATGGAATGAAGACAATGAATGCATATATAAGGCCTTGAATCAGGTGGAAGCTCGGAGTATTGAGAGAGCGCCATACGATCGAAGTAATTTCCCTGTAAGCGCCACATCGCGGGTAAGCGAAAGTGTTCTTTGCTACTCACGTAACTGTTGCTTCCGTAATTAGTTTGTTTCAGCTGACAGTCATTAAGACGAAAGATACATTAGGCTCACCTTTTTTCGGAGACGACCAATGCGGTTTTGTGACGGAGTTGTTGCGTGCTCGCCTCGGACCAGGAATTCGACTCTGCAGGTTTCTGACAAAGATTTATCGTTTTTTTTACTTTCTACTGATTTTCGTAATACAACCACAACGCCGACATTGGCTTTACTGCGACACAGGGCACTTAATTCTGTCACGTTAATAATCATGTCACATACTATAAATTATCAACAATCCAATTATATAAAGAATAAGAGGTACAGCTGTTCAAATACGGTAACATGCTGGCCACTACTTACGGATAAACATCTTGAAGCCTGTGTGTGTGATCTCTATGGTAGTTACGTTATTCGTAGCATATTACGTTTTGAAAGTGATAACGATGAGAAATATAATAGCCGTTCACAAGAGGCTCAGGAATTGTGAGAATTGACCTGCGATTTGCACCATGATAGAAAGGTTCGCAGCCTTGATTGAATATTCGCTGGCCTGTTTCACCAGCAGTATGAATACTCTCACACCTTTGACTAATGTTGTGGCTCCCAAATGTTATACTGTCGGAACACTGCTTCCTTCCCCCACTGCTGAAGAGTGTCGTGCGTTTCGCAGTGTATTCTATCCTTGACAGAGCGTTAGAAAAGCACCACGGCGCTGGTCATTGCATTTTGTGCTTAACGTAAATGTTTTTAAGTGGACTTGTAAAGTGGAATTTGTATCAAATAGTTTTGAGCATTGTTATTATATTAGTTCAGCTACACAATAGATTTATACATGATTACACACGGTTGTTCATATTGAAAGACTGAGATGTTCTTAATATTATTCAATCAATAGTGAAAATGTTAACTTAGCCTCGTAGAAGCATTGATGAGCGGCATTTGTACCCCCTGCGTATGTTGAATTAGTATTTGGTGTCTGTGCATGATTGCCATTGTCACAGTCTCTAAACTATGCATTCGCAATGCTTCGCCTAAGCGCGGTGGATCATTAAGTAGGGCGTTCGACCTCTAAATTCAAAACTACGGGTGAGTCTCTGGTCTCTGCGGCCGTATTTCAATGGCGGCAATAAGCCAGGGCCCGTCTACCGTACAATATCAGTTTCTTTTACAGACTTCCCGTTAGTACAAGTTATCCTTAGCGCTGAATCGCAGCGTATCTCACAGCAGTCTCTTCATGTGGGTATCGCCGCAAAAATATAGAAGATATGTGCTGAAGAAGTTTAAGATTGCACAAGTAGTAGTTATGCATAACAGGTTATGCGCGCATAGACACGTGAACTGAAATGCATAATACTTATCTTGAGATGTCTTTTTTCTAAAACAAACTGAAAACTTTTGTAGCCGGCTTGATGCACGTGCTAACAAGCCATAACGTTTTTGGTCGTGCTCGTTAGCTGTTGCGTACATTGCTGTTGGTGCAATATACATAAAACACCATATGAAATATCTCTTTGTAGTCGAACTTGAGTTGTGGAAGCTGAACACACTACGAATTCTGCCAATTTGTCTCAGTAGGAAGGAGTTTTGCGGACACTGGCACAATTTCATTTCATCGTTAGGTTTGAACTGCAAGTTTCTAGGTAGAAATAATGACTGGAAAGTTATGAAAGGTTTACCACGTGTGATTGGCGAGCATAATGAGTGGTTATATTTTTGAAGAACCAGTCTGATTTGAGCCACAAAAGATGCTAAAAATATCACAGCGACAGCCATCAATTCATTTTCTGGCGCCTTTTTGCACAGCTGGCCTCTTAAATGGCCCTATATAATAACCACTGTTAGAAATTTAGTTCTATTGCTTCTATTCCGAAAGAACAAATGACGCCGGGATATTTCCTCTAACACGGGACGCAGTCGCTAGTCAGCTACGCCATCTCCGTGGCAGGAATGCCTACCCAGGCGCTTGCATCGCCATGCATACAAATTATGGATATCGAGCCTAATTCAGCTATGCTGGCAATGATAGTGACCTCCAAATCAGGTCTGTGCTAGCCACGGTTCGTCCAAGGCTACCCACAAAACTTTATTTCGGGTGAGCTGAACCAAAATAGAAGTGCAGCCTAAATCGACTATAGCGAATACAATGCCTATACCTTCAAATCTGGTCCGGTCGAATGTTTACTTCGGCCGATTTGGACATACCTCGATGTACAAGCTAGTTTGATTATAGTGAGTACGATTGTAACAGCCAAATTTGTTCTGAGCCAGTCCATAGTTGGTCCAAGCCACTCTAAATATTTGGCCACACTCGATGTGGACCAAATCAATGTCCAGCCTGATTCCGCTGAGGTGAACACGTTGGCTACTAACAAATTCGGCTCGAGGCACTTCTCAAGCTTCACCTCGACCGCTTTAGATTAAAACCACACAGTTCGTGTCAAAAACATCATCTGTAATCATTTCATCAAATCATGCAATCCACGCGTCTTCCCCATGAGTAAGTAGCTTAGTGCTAACATACGTCGAACTATTACTAATTTTTCTGCTTCCCCTTATGGGACTTTTAAACCCTCCTTTAGTAGGGTCTAATGGTTTAAACGACTGCTATCGCTAATTCACAGCTATATTGGTTTGCGTACTGTCCGTCCGCTCCGCACTAAGTTTAGTCTCAGTATAACGAACAAACAAAACACGACACTCGACGGCCTTTAAGGCATACAGGGCACTGTTTAGTGTTCTAACTGCCACCGGCTTGTGTGATAAACTGTGACTGTGCTCCATGTCCCCTTTCTCTTCCACTCTTAAGTCCACTTATCCCTTTTCCCCAGTGTGGGGTAGCAAACTGGAAGGCCTTTCTGGTTAACATCCCTGCTTCTCATCCTCATCCCTATCTATATATATTATCTTTTTCCGGATACTGTATTGATGACACTATTTACAATACATGGGAGCCAAGGCATATCGTGTGCATCCGCGAAGCTCTCATGCTGTTTAGATGTGCGTCGAAAAAGAAATCGCGTTGCGCCAGCTAGCGTTTAAGGGCTTTGTGAGCGGATTGAGAAAAAATTACATGTAAGGTAGGCGCAAAGTTTTTCTTCGTTCTTGTCATTTTTATGTAGGCCATACGAAAACACGGATTTAATTCTGGTCGCAAAAGAAAATAGAAATATTGCAGTCATGCAATCTGCTTAGTGATCTTGATCTATCGTTGACATACAGCTTAAGAGACAATGCTTTAATCGAGTCTGAAAAAATGATAGAAAGTTTGGGCTGCAGAATCATTTCAATTATAAACAGGCTTATAACACGTAACAGTAGTTATAAAAGAACGTCGGCATCCACGAATTAGCGCATGTCGTTCGATTCATTTAAGTAGCAGCTGTGATGACTCATTGTATCAGATGGGACAAGTGGTGTCTAAGAAACAGCAATGAAAACCAGTCTAATTGATGAATGGTTAACAACTGACGTTCCGTTTCACTTGTGAATCTTTTTTCCGTCATTGCCACTTTCGACAGTATTGCATTACATATTACACATTAAGCTTTGTTTTGGAGTGCTTCTTTCCGGAACACTTGGAATTTTTATGTTCAGATAGTTCAGAAGTTGACGAGGAGAGAAAGCCACGCTAGTCAGACAAACATGTTACCAAGACATGTGCTGTTATGATGATGTGCTGCGCGAAATTCTCAACAAATGCTGAACGCAATCCATCATGTTCGGCCCAACAAGATCGCAGTTTTTGTTTTGTTCAGTTCATGCACCTGTCTCACGTCTTATTCCGAGCAGAACAACGCATCCCAGGTAACGGCCGTAGTAAAACTCTATAATAATTAGCAGGTCTTTAATAACCAGTGGCTGATTTTTCGGTGTTGTTTTATTTTGTTTTCTCAACATTGCTTAACAGAGTTCTTTGTACCATAAACAGCCTTTCGTTGTAGCTTCGGCTTCTATGCCGATAAAGACATTGATATATAGTGCACTCCCATATCTGTAGGCGCATAGGCGAATTGACCGCAAAAACTAAGAATGGTAAACGAACTATGGAACCGAGCAGCAACGCTGAACGCAGATTAATACTTTACTTGAGGCGATTAAACGCTTAGGTCTATTTACGACCTCGCACGCACGTTACTATACTTGAAATGAACGCTTGTAATCCTCAAAAGCAAAGCCCAGTGCTCATAAATGTCGTAGTATTATTGACTTCGAAACTTACCGCGCTGAGAGACGTGTATGCCAACACACAGCTGAAAGTCATTTTTGTTGACACTTCTGCCTTTTCGAGGGGACTATATCGTATAGAGGGAGTACATAGATTTCCTTTTTTTCTGTTCACAAGAGGTTTCGAGGTCTGTAAGGTGTTAATTCTTCCTTCCGACACAGGCACATAAAGCAAACGGGTCAAAATGGGCAAGCAAATGACGTAAAATGAGTATTGAACCGCAGTGTGGACGTGAGGAGTGAAGTGGAAAAGCAGACTTAACCGGTACGAAGAGAAGATCCGCACAGTTATCGCACATATTTACATGTGCGATTTTTCAACCTCTTCCCTCAACACGTCCACACAAAAGGGAGCATAATGGCTGACCTCAACCGCGACGACATTGTAAGCTTAAAGTCTGTCGGTCCATAACTCGTAATTCCGCATAAAACACCTTCCTTCCATTTCAGAGCAATTACTGTGTTATCAGAAACCGGTACACAGTATCCCATTTGAGATTTAATTGCAAAAACCCACCTTCGCTTTCACATTGTCATAGAGAGTAGCCCGCTGTTCGAGCATGCGAGCAGAATGTCCGTCACTTTAAAGCGCCATATCGTTCGGCGCAAACGCACATCGAAGTCAGTTGAAATAGGCACCCATGGGCCTGGAGGTGGTGCATCACATGCATGGCTTGCGTCTTCGCTCTACTGCGAAGCCGGGCTGTAGGTAATTTTACTTTTGAACACGGCGAATGGAATCGGAGCATTAGTAGACGAATTTGTAAATTTAGGACATCGTTTACAGTTTTGTGTGGATGAAGCGAAATTGAGCTTTGCTCGAATTATAGCGCCCGCACGTTTCCTTTTACCCGAACTTCACAAAGACATGTCGCACTTCTAGCCCAAACAGTTGCAGAAATCTCAACAAAATCTGTATTTCTGCGTGACAGAGATTTCTTCAACTGGACTGGCATCTTCCTGGTGGGCCTTGAAGAGACAGTAGGCTCTGACATCTCCACCGACGCCTGGACAAGCTTTGAAGCGGCCACTATCGGTGACATGATTCGGCTCAATATGAGCGACGAGTACGCCAGTGTGACTGCTAAATTCCTAGCGGGACTTAATTGGGCGACATCGCACTGCCCGCACTTGCGATACGTCGTTAAGCTGGATGACGACGTGGCAGTGGAGCCGTTCATGCTCCGCCGCTATCTGCACAGTGTTCACCCGACAGGTCGAAAGATCTACTGCACCCACCAGGAACACAGCCGATTGCTACACCGCAGCCCGAGAACGGGACACGGTCTGGACTTCAGGGGAAAACAGGACTACAGGTACCTGTCGATGTTACACGACATTGTGCACACTTTATACCTCGTTAAGCTGTATTCCCCTATTTTGTACCGATATACACCCTTCTAACTTTATAGTAAGTGTCCATAAGATTAATATTGTAATTTTGCAATTGTGTCACATGTTCTGTTTATTAAGTAATAGGCAGCAAATCAGGCATTTATTGTGAGTATATTCTTCGGAGTATATTCTTATCGGAGTATTTAAGAACGCGCTTTTCGCGGTGTGCTTAAAACTACCTGTTGTACAGCACCTAGTGGATTTTTCATTGCTAGCGAAAAGTAGTGTTTTCATCTGGTGTTTTGTAACGAGCAGTACTAATAATATCCATTCTCACCAGGTGTTTTTAGCACTTCAAAATCAAAGGCTGTTTTCCAATCTAGGCTTTGGGAATAGAGCAAGATAGTCGTTCAATAATTTGCTGGGGGCTGAAAAACTTTTTAGGTAAATATTTCAGTACTTGGAAAAATAGTTTTTGTTTGTTTGCAATACTACGAGTATTCGATTCAAATTTGGTAAGGAATGTTCGCAAGAACACAGCAAGGCAGAAGCATGTTTCAAAGTCGTGCACTATTACAAATATCACACTCACTGATTCTGCTAATGGCTTCCACATGCAGCTCTTGCTCACTGATGCCCTTTTCTCTGTAATGGAGCCAGTATTTGTGGTGTCTGGTGTGGAGGAAAACATAAGTGTAACATTATGTTCAGCGCGAAAAACAAAGACAGACATACTGTTGAAAGTTCATCAACTAGCCCAGTTTTCGGTTCTGCCTAAGTGTAGCCTGCGCAGCTGTCATTTTCTCAGATGGCCGGACTTTCT
This sequence comes from Amblyomma maculatum, assembly GCF_055883805.1. NCBI lineage: Eukaryota > Metazoa > Arthropoda > Arachnida > Ixodida > Ixodidae > Amblyomma > Amblyomma maculatum. The sequence goes on from NC_139344.1 coordinate 433,046,945, forward strand.
GCAGTGCGGCAAACTACATGTGAAATGAAGTATAGGCTGGCCGTTATCTCTAACACAAGCGTTTCATTAAGAGATGTGCCGTTCCAAAGTTTACTGTGCTAGTAGAGGCCTCTTTGCGGAAAGCGTCTGGTGAAAAGGCGTCCCCATATAATGTAAATAAGAACATTTGGTCCGGAGAACACATTCACGTGACGTCGTATCGAAAATGTGACCGCAACGACTTAATAATAATATTAAAACTTTGTTTTTTCCTTTAGTTCAGGGAAAGGAGCAGCCACTAAAAACCTGCTTCGAAGAGCAACTTGACGAGGTGGCTGCCCGTGTATATGACTGTATTTTATAGCAGATGAGAAGCCACGATTACATAAATGAATAAATAATGAAGCAGAATTATTTGAATTACAAAAGGCTCAAGGTAAACTAGGAAAAATACATCCAAATAATGCAGAGAGACACGCTGCAAGTCAGAACACTGTTCTTTTGAAGTTATGTATACACAACTTTTCGCGGTACTAATTTAAAAGGAGGAAGGGACAAATACTTACACCTATTAGGAAATAATTGATTCAATACAGTAGGAAGCATGAAGTGAAGCGTCTGCCTGCCATAGTTAGTCCGGCACGCTTTAACGTGCCACTGTTTCGGGTTACGGGTGTCGTAAGTGTTTATGTTGTCTTGAAGCGCTGCTAAGAGTATTAGTGTGTGGTCCTTTTTGTGATGCTTTGTCGATATAATCGCAAACGCCTGTAGTTATAAAAAGGTGTTATTATAGCCATTTTAGGCCGCCTAAATATTGGTCCTCTGTGTTCGATGTAATAAGCTTTAATAATATTTCCTGACGTACGTTTTTGAAGCAGTAGTGTAGTTTTGATTTTTTATGCTATTTTTGTTGCCCATAATAGAAAGGAGTTGTTCATAATAGGCGAAAAGAGTGAATTATAAAGGATGATGTTAATGGAAACAGGGAATAATGGGCAATGGTGGCGTAGAGAACCTATTGCGCGTAATAGTTTGTCGAATAAATATTTTATATGAACATCCCATCTCATGTGCTCTGAGAAGTAGACACCTAAAAGTTTTCACTAAGTAAGGAATTTCTATCTGAGTGCCTCTAACTACGAAAGAAGGCAGTTCGAATGCTTTATCTCTGGGATGTAAGAGAACGGCTCTTGTTTTACTGACATTCAATTTTAGACTGTTTTTACACGTCCGGTGTTTAATATTTTCCAAGGGTATGTTGGCCCAGCTGGATAGCTCTATGCTTGAGTCACCAAAGAAACACAGACTTGTATCATCAACGTAAGTATTGTGTTTTGCAGATGAATCTATGGAAACAGTATCATTAATGTAGATAAAAAAGGAAGGGCGCCTCAAAGACTGCCTTATATAACACCCGAGATGACTCGCTAGACTGTAGAGGAGGAACCGCTTATTTCAGCGTACTATGTCCTATTGTCTGTTTAGGAAGATATTAAAGAGTAGGCTGTGCCACATATGCCATACCTGTCTAGTTTATTGAGTAAAGTTTTGTGGTTGATGCTGTCTAAGGCATTCGAGAAATCTAGAAATATGCCGAAGACGAGTTTCTTTTCTTCAAAGTTATTTAATGTATACTCTTTTTGAGCGAGGAGGGCAAGCTCAGTAGGTCTGTTTTTCCTAAAACCAAATTTAGTGGGGTTTAAAATATTTGATGATTAATAAAGGAAGAATTACCTTTTCAAATTGTTTTGCGAAGGCAGGCAGGATAGATATTGAGCAATGGTTGGAAAGGTCGTTTTATCGCCGTTTTCTGCATAATACTGTGGCCTTCTCCGACTGCATGTTTCGTGGGAATATGCCTTTTGATAAACATATATTGAAAATGTGTATCAGGCACTTTGATATATAATGAATAGCACATTTTACTGCCATTATCTGAACACTCGCGCTATCCACATATTTGCTATCTTTAAGACTGTTGAAAGGCGCCACCACCTCTCCTTCTGAAACTCGATTAAAAATTATTGTTGAGTTATTACGAGAATACCTGAGTGGAACCTCTTCGCAAGATGAAGTTTGGGCAACAGAAGTGAAAAAATATTGAAAGCATTGGCGAGATCACGTCGCTCAACCTCTATACCATCAAGAATAAGTCTGGTCATTGGTTTTTGCACATATTCTACGATAGAGTTCAATTTCTAACAAGTAATCTCCGGGCTGTTGCTCGAAGAAGCAAACGAGATCTCATAATACAGTTACTTTGCAAGTCGACGCTTCTTTCAACGCGTCAGGACATTTCGTGTTTAGAAATTGACTGTACAATTTGTCACGTTCTTTTAGTCGGTCAGGTAGTGTACTGATGATCCAAGGCTCGCTGCTAGCGACTATATATTTTGTGAGGAAAGCAATAGAATGTACCAAAGACGCGGGATCGAATCCGCGCCTCGGAGGCAGCTTTTTGATGGAGGCGAAAAGCAAGGCACCCATGTGCTGTGCGATGTCAGTGCATGTTAAAGAACCCCAGGTGGTCGAAATTTCTGGAGTCCTCCACTACGGCGTCTCTCATAGCCTGAGTTGCTTTGGGACGTTAAACCCCACAAACCAACCAACCAACCAACTTTGTTGTAGTAGTTGTGGCTGTAGGAAGAAGGAAAAGAAAATGCAGAGACCTACTACTGGCTCTGTAGCTCAGCCACCTATAATTATAATTGGATCACAGGAAATGAAAGGCGCAATATCTGTCACACTTGCACCGTGGACACCTGAACCGGGCCGTAAGGGAAGGGATGAGGTAGGATTGAAAGTGGAAAGAGAGAAGGGGGGAGCGGTAGTGGAGGGCTACGGAGTAATTTCGACCACCTGGGGATCTTTAACGTGCGCTGACATCGCACAGCACACGGACGCCACTTCGTTTCGCCTCCATCGAAACGCAGCAGCCGTGGTCGGGTTCGAACCCGGGAACCCCAGCACACTTGTCGGGCGTCTTACCACTGCACCACCCCGGCGGGGCACTGAGCGACCTATTTGATTGATTGATTTATTGCAAGAGAAATGCGCGGTAACTGTCTCACTTGTTTTCTGTGGACACCTCAACCGCGCCGTAAGGGAAGGGAAGAAGGTGGGATTGAAAGTGGAAAGAGAGAATGAGGAGCCGTGTTGGAGGGCTACGGGGTAATTTCGACCACCTGGGGATCTTTAACGTGCGCTGGCGCTGACATCGCACAGTACACGGACGCCTTTTCATTTCGCCTCCATCGAAACGCAGCCGCCGAGGTCGGGTTCGAGCCCGGGTACTCCGGCACAGTAGCCGGGCGTCTTACCACTGGACCACCCCGGCGGGGCACCGAGGTCGGTTTTTTTTTATAGGAAGGGAAAGGCACGGTAACTGTCTCACTTATTTTTTGTGGACGCCTCAACCGCGTCGTAAGGGGAAGTGAGGAAGGTGGGAGTGCAAGTGGAAAGGGAGAAAGAGGAGCCGTAGTGGAGGGCTACGGAGTAATTTCGACCACCTGGGGATCTTTAACGTGCGCTGACATCGCACAGCACACGACGCCTCTTCGTTTCGCCTCCATCGAAACGCAGCCGCTGAGGTCGGGTTCGAACCCGGGTACTCCGGCACAGTAGTCGGGCGTCTTACCACTGCACCACCCTGGCGGGGCACCGAGGTCGGGTCCGGTCGAGTCCGGTTGCCTCGTGCGGACAGTAGAAAAGAGAGAAAAAGAGGGAGAGAAAGACGCGCGCCGCGACAGCCGTCGGCCGTCACCGAAATGGTGGCGGTGCAATGACTGCCTACAACAGATAAACATTCGCGGGCAGGCTAGCCCCCACCACAAGCGGCGGTGACCTATATGTCCCAGCCCCATGAGGGCCAGTAACAGCCACCCTTCATCTCCTCCTCCACTTTCACTCCCACCCTCCTTCCTTTCCTTACGGCGCGATACAGGCGTCCACAGAAGCAAGTGCGACAGATACTGCGCCTTTCCATTCCTGTGAACCAATTATGAAAGGCACGCTTCAGAGCTCAAGTTGAAAACGTGACCACACATGACACTGCTAAGATAACTCATGAATAATGCGAGCGCCTACACCGAACTGCATTGTAACATATGCAGTAACCGAGAATTCACAGACTAACAGAGAAAAGCATCAAATTTTGATGTAGTTAGCATATATACAGCTAGTTTGATAGTCCGGATCTCTAGCCGATTGTCCCTTGGCTTTCGAGGAAATCCTGGCCCGGATCTAGCCCGCCCTCTTTTCCCTTTAAAACATATATTGCTAGATGCTATAAATACGATGAGACACCTGCTAACTTTGGCTACAGCGTTTTCAAGTCAGTTTAAGATATTTGCGAAGTTTCTTTCTTAACGTCTGCAGCTTGTGGCATTAGTCTCTTCTCCGCGGAACGTTTCTATATGCCATTGCGCTGCCTCCTGCAACCTCCCGGCAACTCAATTGCTCTCTTCCCTTCTCCAACCACAAAGCTTCCTTCATGAGAGTCAAGGCATGTTAGTGGAGTGTTTCTTGCAGGAATTTGTGTGAAAAATAGATCAGTTGTCTGTAATAGTACATACATGCCCTTATTGAAATCTTTGCCTCAATCAATCGAAAAAGGCGAAACAGCTGACGAGCTGAGCTCATATTTCGCATTAGAAAGTAACGTAATCGTTGGCAATTTTTTTTTTCATTGATGGCTTCTGTAATTTTCCGCGCATCGCTTGATAACAGGTACTGTTCGGGCCGGACCGTCATCATGAACAAGCCCACTGCTGAGGATATAGTGCGGTTAGCTCGAGTGGTGGCAGCTCACTCGACAGGGGACCTCTATGTCACGGGAGAACTGGCACTCTTCGCGAAGCTGACGCACGAGTCACTCGGTTTCTCCAGCTCAAAGGAACCAGAAGGCATGGATGTCATTATCAGAGGGAACGACATGATTGCGCACATGGAAGGCGCTTTCGATCAAACCAGTGCACGCCGCGCGGCCTGGCACACGGCCATCTGGAACAAGGCGTGCACCAGCGCCGGTAGCCTGGACGCTGCTGCCCTTGTGACCGGTGCTAGAACTTCGGCGAAGATTCTTCGCGGACAGTCAACCATTGCAGACCTGCTACAGATACGGTTGGCTCGAGCCGCTTCGCCAACAGTTTTTGAGACGATACCACGGGCACGAAGCAATGCGTTGTCCACTTATAATTTCTCACGGACAGTTACGTCTATGTCTTCCTAAGCGAACAGCTTACAACCATATGGCGTGCGGAATGGGATCACGAAGGCAAACTGCGCAATTTATTTACTTGTCAAAGATGATGGCCTTATTATTTGCTACATTTTAGCATAGTTACGTAGGTAAGATCACGTCGTGTCTAATACTTTTTGAGGGCGGCAGGAAGGTCTCAAGCAAATTTTATTTGAATAAGTTATATTAACTAAAGTCTAAATAAACAAGGCATCGCTGCGTGATACTTTCTATTTTATACAAAAATTCTATTCTGGAAATATAAGGAAGAGTTTTTATCAATGTTTCCTTGGTTTCCTTGTTATAAGATGTAAACATGGTTTTAGGCCTATTTAATTTGTCTTCCAGATTTAATTGTTATCAGGCCGCACAGGTTTTTCCGAGAAAAAGCGTCAAGCTTGTACAGAGGAAATTACATAATTACAAGGCTCTAAAAAGGTTGCTAGTTATTTTAAGGCGAACGCCTTTTAGGCTCATGAGGACAGGGTTCAATAAGTGCCCCCGCGGGAGGGTGTCATACCGTGAGTGCAGGGAAATTAATTGTTTATGATAAGCGATTGACCACATGAGGTAGAGGATGACAAAATGGGTCTCTGAAAAATTTGTTGAGTGAAAGAATTAATTAGGATCTAAAAAGTCATTTAGAAGCCACAATAGCCGACGACATTGGCATAATGTACAGACGACAAAGCAGCCACAGACGTAGACATTGTGCAAAATATATAAAAACGTGCGCAAAAAACATGGAAAAAAGAGAAGAGGGAGATAAAAAAGAGAAGGAAAAAAAAGTGTTGTGTTCCAAGTGCTGTGCTCGTCTGTTCCGTTGTGAATGGAGCAGTGCGCGCTAATGAACAGGCCCGCACCCCTCTTTGCGCTTCGCCGGGAGGACTCGCCGCCTGCCTGCGCTCAGCGGGACGCCCCCCACGGTGGGCTCCCTCGCCCTCCTCTGGTTCTGGGAAGCAAGCCCCATCCCCGGCCTCCGTTCCCTCCGTTCTTCGCCCGGCAGTTCGGCCTACGCCTCGGCCGACGCTGGTCGCACCCTCTTATCTAGTGAATAAACGAAGTTAACAGTTTAACAGTAGCGCGTACGTCTTTTCTCCATCGACGACGCGCAAACACGACAGTGGCGACGAGGAAGTGGATTTGACCCGCGCTACGCAACGCTATTGACAAGCCATGGCTACGCGAGGGTTAATACCAGAATTCAACGGCTCATCTTGGTCATCGTGGGTTGGACGCCTCCAGTTCTACTTCGAAGCTAACAACATCACGGATTCAGCCTTGAAGAGGGCCAACCTGCTAACGCTGTGCGGGGAGCAGACTTACGACACTGTCTTATTCAGCCAAGCACACCAGCGGAAGTGCCTTACGAAGAAATCGTCGCAGCACTTCAAATGCATATGACCCGAGGCCATCTGAAGTTTACAGCCGAGCCCGCTTCCAGCGACGAGATCAGCTGGAAGGCGAAACTGTGAGCGCCTACGTAGCAGCGCTCAAGAAGCTTGCAGCTGACTGCAATTTTGGGACGCTGACCACAGCCAGGACAGCTACCGGGCAGCATGAAGACACAGCATCTGCTAACACCACCATGCTTCCATTGGACGTCATGTTACGTGACAGATTTGTGTGCGGACTGAGTGACGAGTCACTACAGCAGCGCCTATTCGCTGAGAGGGACCTCACGTTTAACAAAGCTTACGACATCGCCGTGCGAGCGGAGAGCGTCGGTCACCAGCAGAGAGCGATGCGCCGGAACACCGAGCCGGTACATCAGACAAGCAACCAGGTACGCAGACCTTCTGTTGTTGCAAAATCGGTCAAGAATGTACAACGCTGCTGGCGGTGTGACGGCCAACACAACGCCCAGGGATGCCGATTACAGTCAGCCACGTGTAATTTTTGCCACAAGCAAGGACATATTGAGGAAGCATGCATTACGAAGCGGAAGCTTGCCAAGATAAAGTCGCCTTCTGAGCCTAACCACAGCGTAGACGCCTCAGAGAATAGGCCGCCATCTGATGCCCACGGAGCAACATCAGCAACATCATCAGTGTTGTACGACCTGAACACCGTGAATCTCGGCACGCGTCCGAAGATTTTTACCGAAGTTACAGTACACCACAAACTGATTAAGTTCGAGGTGGACTCAGGCGCGGCCTGTACTCTGATCAGTGAGGCCACATTCCGAACTTCGTGGCCATCAGACGCACCACCCTTGCAACAAGACGACACGAACCTGCGAACGTGGTCAGGACAGAACTTGCCACTATTGGGATCTGCCAACGTGCGGGTTTGTTACAACGGCCAGACCCATACGCTACCTCTCCTTGTTGTTAAGGGCTCAGGATCAAGCCTTCTAGGGAGAAACCATGGTTTTCTCCATTAGGGGTGACGATATGCGGCATACACCAAACGCCGAGCCACAACGTCATTGAGCAATTGCAGGAGAAATACGAAAAAGTATTCTCTGAAGAGATTCCATGTAATGAAGGGCCACCGGTCACACTGGAGTTGTTAAGCGGCGTGCAACCGAAGTTTTTGAAGGCCAGGCCGGTACCTTTTGCTCTCAGAGCTTCCGTTGAAAGGGAGTTAGACAAACTGGAGCAGCAAGGTGTCATCGAGCCGACACAACATTCGCAATGGGCTACACCACTGGTTGTAGTTCGCAAGAAGAACGGAACCATACGCCTCTGCGGAGACTACAGGAGCACCGTAAATCTTGCGACTAAAGCGTCGTCTTACCCTCTGCCGACACCTGGAGAAGTGTTCAGTGTACTACGCGGCGCAAGAGTCTTCAGCACTCTAGACCTCACCCAGGCCTATCAACAACTGAAGGTGAGCGAACCGACGTCAGAATTACTGACAATCAACACACTGAAAGGTCTGTACAAGGTCAAGAGATTGCCCTTTGGCGTAGCTGCAGCCCCGGCCATATTTCAGAAGTTCATGGAGACAGTACTTCAAGGAATTCCAGGAGTTTGTGTCTACCTGGACGATGTAATAATCAGTGGCGCTTCCACGGAAGAGCATGCAGCGCGCCTAGAGCACGTTCTTGAAAGGCTAGCGAACGCAAATTTGCGTTTAAGCAAAGAAAAAGGCTGTTTTGCGGTGTCAGAGGTGCAATTTCTGGGACACCGAATTGATGCAGAAGGCATCCACCCGACCGAAGACAAAGTGCGAGCGATCACCGAAGCACGGGCACCAACAAACAAGCAGGAGCTACAGGCGTTTCTCGGACTCTTAACGTTCTACGACCGTTTCTTAGAACAACGAGCTACTGTGGCCAACGACTTATACCAGCTGCTCCGGAAAGATGTGAAATGGACATGGTCGCCACGCCATCAGCACGCATTCGACGCCCTGAAACACCTGCTTCGAAGGTGTACAGTCCTCAGCCACTACGACGAAAGGAAGCCACTGCTTTTGTCTTGCGACGCATCTCCGTACGGAGTCGGCGCGGTACTTTCGCAGACTGATGACCACGGAAGGGAGGCCCCGATTGCCTTCGCCTCACGTACGTTGTCACAAGCGGAGCGCAACTACGCGCAACTGGACAAAGAGGGGCTGGCCATCGTCTACGCGGCAACACATTTTCACCAGTACATTGCCGGCCGAAAGGTGATATTTATAACGGATCACCGACCGCTACTGGGCATTCTGGGGCCACAAAAGCCCATGCCACCGACATTGTCCCCGCGAATGACACGCTGGTGCATCAAGCTCTCAGCGTACGACTACGATCTGGTCTACCGCAATGGGACTAAACATCAGAATGCCGACGCGCTCAGGCGCCTGCCACTGAAAGAAACGGTTGACGAACCGCCTCCGCCCGGAGACGTTCTTATGTTCGAAGCACTGCTAGAACCTCCGCTTACAGCAGGCACAGTTGCAGCATCTACGCAGAAATGCGCAACTCTACGCCAAGTTCACACAGCTGTTCAACAAGGCAACGTGCACAAACTCAAAGGGGACAACTTCGACGCTTACCGCAGGCGAGCTACAGAGTTGAGCACCCACCGCGACTGCATCCTATTAGGATCCCGAGTTGTGATTCCGAGAGAGCTATGCGCGCAAGCTATCTCTCTCATCCACGCCGGACACAGGGGCATCGTTGCCATGAAAGCGTGTGCCAGAAGCTATATGTGGTGGCCTAACATTGACCACGACATTGAAACAACAGTCCGAAACTGCAAGCCTTGCCAAAGCAGCCGGAGCAATCCGCCGAAAGCTCCTCTCCCAGAATGGGAAAAGCCACACACACCTTGGCACACCTTGCACATTGAATTTGCAGGCCCAATTGAAGGCTGCACTTTCCTTGTGCTCGTAGATGCTTGCACCAAATTGCTTGAAATAAGAGAAATGCGACAGACCACTTCGGCAGCAGTCATTGACAACCTCCGATCACTGTTCGCAACGTTCGGAATTCCCCGCAAGGTAGTGTCGGACAACGGAACACCGTTTGTATCTGCAGAGATTCTCAAGTTTTATCGCGACAACGGGATCTCATTAGTCACATCGGCCCCCTACCACCCAGCGACAAACGGACAAGTCGAGCGCTACGTGGCCGAGCTCAAACGTGCCCTTGAGAGAGACCAGACAGGGTCGCTGCAGCGCCGCCTTGCACGTTTTCTTTTCAAGCAGCACACAACTGTACAAAACACAATGATGTTCGAGCGCGAAATGCGGACGCAGCTCACAGCTATTCTCCCCGAGCCAGAAACAGAGACGACCCGGGAAGAAAAATCGATTCCGCGCTGCGGGACACTTGTTGAGGGGCAGCGCGTCCTCGCCCGCCAGTTTCTCAGAAAACCACGCTGGGAGGAAGCTACTGTTGTGCGACGCATAGGCCTGCGCTCTTGGCTTGTCAGCATACATGGAACGGTGGCACGCCGACACCTCAACCAGCTGCGTGGATTTACGACGCCTTCCGAGAGCGGTCCGGCAGCAGCGAGGACATCTGAACCATCCTCCCACATAGCCTGGCATCTCTCCACAGAAGAAAAGACTGCACCCAGGGCAGACCTACAAAGCACAGCGGGCAACATTCAGCCTACAAGTGGTCCTTCCCTGTGCGCACAGAGCCAGCGTGTCTCCACGCGTCCTCGCCGATCCCTGCACGCTATCAGGCAACTTTTTAAGGGGGAAGGAGGTGTTGTGTTCCAAGTGCTGTGCTCGTCCGTTCCGTTGTGAATGGAGCAGTGCGCGCTAATGAACAGGCCCGCACCCCTCTTTGCGCTTCGCCGGGAGGACTCGCCGCCTGCCTGCGCTCAGCGGGACGCCCCCCACGGTGGGCTCCCTCGCCCTCCTCTGGTTCTGGGAAGCAAGCCCCATCCCCGGCCTCCGTTCCCTCCGTTCTTCGCCCGGCAGTTCGGCCTACGCCTCGGCCGACGCTGGTCGCACCCTCTTATCTGGTGAATAAACGAAGTTAACAGTTTAACAGTAGCGCGTACGTCTTTTCTCCATCGACGACGCGCAAACACGACAAAAAGTAAATCAGGGAAGAGACAGCAAATCAGTGTAAAGATTCGCAGAAAAAGCTTTCGCCTTACTGCTCTTGAGGGATATCTAAGTGCCTCCGACGAATTTATTGATGAGGCACGCGCGAGGTATTTTATTATATTCATACGACGTCTTATAAAGAGCGACATGAAGGCTCTTTTTCGGCTTTCGTTAAGAGCAGGCCGAGGAAAATGTTTATATGTCGCATGGCCGCCGAAGACAGTGACAAAATAATGAACTAATCGAAGATAAACTGTCCAACCCTCAAGCTTCCTCTGTGAGTGAGTGCCCAACGTTGTCTTGCGGAGGCTTGGCTGCGCATGAGAGTGGTAGAAAAATGAATTTGACAGTTTGCAAGGGTAAGCTGCTTGCTGGCAGAGCTCGTTCATCAAACAGCCCTCTAACCATACATAACCTCCCGCATTGTCCGGGCTATAAAGTTAATTTGTTCACCTTTTTTTGTGGCCGGAAGGAAAGCCCCTCCAAGGTGTCGCATTGGTTGCTAGAGTAGAAGAATTTAACAGATGCGTCTTTACGGGCGTGTGAGTTTCTGCGCATGAAAGCGTGAGTGTGTGGGTTTAAAACTTCGCTCGTTGCTGAAATTCCGTCGGGCGAAAAAGCAGTCAGGTGGGATGAGTGCCTCTTAAATTCATTTAACTCCATTTGAAAGAAATAAAGTAAGCATCACTTAATACACTTGAACGCTTCAAATGGAAAATGATTACGACACCGATATAGCATAGTGTGTACACTTCTTTGTGAATATGAGTGTGTATGTGTGCGGTACGTTAAGCTGCAAGAGAATGGTGAACAGCCAGCGCAAATAATGCTCTGGAATCAGGTCGTTATAAGACCTGTCTGTATGTGATTTGTGTTTAGTGTGGTGTGGAGTGGATGGGCGCATATATAATGCAGCCTTGTCCGTTATTTCTGAAAATGAAATATAGTAGGGACACGACTCGCTTATTCACGCATAGTTGTATGTTAGCCAAACCACTTAGACTATCTAAGGTCTCTCGATGTCATCCTCTCCTTTGCGCCTACGTCATCACAAGACGACGAAGCTGCCTCGCCGCACAGTCAGCAGAGCAGCCAACGCTTCAGACTGCCCCAACCGGTTTCCGGGACCTTGGCGCTAATGAGCATGCACTAACTAGAACAAGCTGAAATATCGTTTTTCGGGAAATTGACAGCAACGTTTTTTTCAGTCTTACTGCAAAAATAAAATATTTTTTCTCCTTACATGCCTGGTCTTCAGTAAAAAAAAGAAAATTTCACACTCAAAAAAGGGTGAAATGCTTATTTTCTTTATTTTCTGATGCAGTGCTTGACTTGCAGTACATCCGAACTGCAGCAAACATCCTTGGCTTTCTCTTTTTTTGCGTGTTTTGTGATGGGGTTGTGCGGTCGATTTGTGCTTTCTTTTTATGCGCGTGTAACTGCCTGTACCCAGACTAGCGTTTGTGGTTTGTGTGTTCTCCATTTGTCCCTGTCTAAAGCGCTAGAACTGTCTGTTGAAGTGTAACTGCTGTTGATTTCAAGCATAAGCACCGATTCAGCGACCTGAGCGCTTGAAGCCTAAGGTAGTCGATGCTGGATGTGCGTCTCAGGCTCTGACAATGCCTGTCAAATAGAGCGTGCCGCAGCGGCTCGGATATATCGTGGTGACTTCGTGCTGGTTTTCCCGTTTGCTAGCAATTAAAAAACTGAGTAGAATAAATAGAGCCCTAAAGCGTACTTCACTTCGGAAAAGCAATCGCTTGTAAGGCGAACTACTCTTTTACTGGCGATTTTATTGCTTCCATAGCGCTTCATAAGGCCGAGTGAATGAATGTTGAGCAATAATGTACTGGCCAATTGTTTACTGAAAGGCAATTTTTCTAGATAATGCTCCCTCTCTCTGTCTGTGTCCACGAATAAGCTAATTCTTACTGACACAGTGCTGCTGGCATTTATTATACACGGTATATTTAAGAAAACATGCATTGCAATGTCTAACGCCTTTAATGTTGGTCTTGAAATACATGCCCAAAGTCCTTTAAGGTGATTTCATTGCATATCCGGAAAATTGAGGTAACTTGTGTTAAAATAGTAAATCCTGATTATAAATAGCAAGCATCGATCAACGTGTAGGGTTGGAAGCTTTTGTCAGAGCTATGAAGTAATTTTCACATCATACCGCATTGGTTTACAAATACACAGCTGGCACAGGGTTTTCAAGATTATGTTGTAATGTTAGCAGAGACACAATAATTATATTCTGTTCATCAGTTACAAATGAATTGCGTCTTGAATTGCTAGTTATATTTTATCCTAAAGTGAGAACTACATTTTCTTCTTAGCGTACATGGCTTAATGTACAGCTAACAAAGAGGCATCTATGGAACGTATATAACTTGAATAAAGTACGCAGGCTTTGTAAGCTTATAAGCAAAAGTATTTTGTGCACAAACAAAAAGCATATACTTTTTAAACAGCATACTGTTTTAAATAAAACATATTTCTAAAGCATAACCAAATGACTGCTGATTTTACATAACTCCGAACTATTTTTCCAGACACTGAAATTATGAGCTTTATTGCACTCTTCAATGTCTAGGAAGTCCTGCGATATAAAGAATTATTCTATTATAGTTCGTTGCAAAATGTCACAGGAATGAAGTGCAGCAGCTGCGCAGAAAGTAAAGCTGAGAAAATTCACCTTGAATTTCATCCCCTTGTTGCCTCTTCTATCGCTGTTGGTCACAAAAACGCGGCATTGCAATTTACAAGCAACCAAAGCTCTGATCTACTCATTTCTATTCTTCATGAAATATTAAATTTAATCTTAATATGTCGAAAAGCCGCGGAATTCGCTATGCGTCGGCAACCATCAGAAGCACAATTTGCTCAAGTTTCTACAACAAATAAAAATTAAATTTTGCAAACTTCTATGGAAATTTCTCTATAAGATGCCGAAATACAGGCGATGACCTGAGTGAGACAAAAAAAAAAAGCGAAATAAAAACATTCGCCCAAAGTGGGTATTTTGTATGTCGGGTAACGGTGAGGCTACTTTTTATTGATAATACATCACGAACTTTGCAGATTAAAAGAATTAGCTTTTTACGCACTCGTTTGTCTTCTTATTTGCGTGACTGTATACATACTGTCTTTACTAAATCTGCCGCGAGAATTTGTAGTTCCTTTCACGCGAGTGTGTACAATAGTTACAAAATTAAGATAGTTGTTTTATACACACCGAACATCAAACCACGGTTTTAAAAATTGCAGTGGCTTAGCTTTGCTATGCCTGGATATACGTAGGGTAAAGCATTACGTAGGGTAAAGCAGTAGCGCGCGGCGCAACTGTCGTAAACACGGCTCAGGCTACTGGTCACACGTCGGAAAGGAGCGTACACTGGCGGCAGCTGCGGCGAGGAGCGTGCACCGGCTGTGGCGAGGAGGCGACACACCTGTGCCTCTCGTGACGTCACGCGGCTCTCGCGCATGGGCATAACGAGCGCGCACACTCGGGCCAAACTCGGCTCTTACCCGCGTAGTGCAGCGGTACACTACAAAACAAATTTCTGATTCTGGAGGCGTTAATATTGTTACAAAAAGACGACGATGAAGTGTTTCCTTCCCTTGACTCGCAAAAGATACAAGGAGATGACGAAGTGGAACTGCTCTCGCGCATGCATCTAACGGGCTGCCCATACTCACGCGAAACGCGGCCCTGACACGCGTAGTGTAGCTTTATGTTACAAAAGCACCGAAGAATGTCTACACAGAGCGTTATAATTACACCATGACACGAGTGCGCAGGCGGTAGGAGCGTTCATGTCGCAGTGCGATAACGTCAATAGGGAGCCGAGAGGACTTAGTCTAGGCAGTGTTGTAAGGAAGGCCATCCACCTGCTTCAAGGCGGTGCATTTGTGGGAAAATGCTTGACCGCTCACTTTTCCGACATGCCCTTATGCCCGTGTCGAACATAACTGTGACCTGTGACTTCAGTGCTTCCCGCGTGTAATAGATCGGGCTGATGATGAAGCGAAAGTCCCTTTGTGGGGCGCTTTGCGCGCCACGATTGTGGGGCCCCAATCGCGGATTTAGTGAACGAAATCATATGCGGCCGTGGGCTCCACGGCCCCGTTGCAGAGGCTGGGCGGTGTATCTTCGATGGTTTTTTTCGCCCGAGTAAGCCAATTGGCGCCAGTGACGGTGTAAGTTACAGCGAGCTCAGTGCAACCATCGCCAACACGTTAGCCTACCGCTGGAAACGGGCTGTCCAGTCACGTCCCCAGTTGATACCTGGTGTTTTATTAGTTGGCCCAAAATATTTAAATAGCCTAACTCACTTTAACCAGTTTTAGGCCTTGGCAAAATTTAATGTGTGCGAAAAAATAATTAGGCCAAAAAGTTAATTAGTCATAGTTCGAGGCAAAAATGAAACAGTAAAAGCGAAAATAGTCTCATTAGCGAAAGGCTTGCGCCATATTGGAATGCGTCAGATACAAAATAGTTAATCAGTCAATTATAAGGTGACTTTAAGGATGTGACGTCACGCAACCGGAAGTAGTGCCGGAAAATGGCATAGGAAAGGATTGGTTCGCAATTAGTAAAATCGTGTCCGCAGGAGTTGTAATTGAGAAGTCGTAACCGTTAATGATTAGTTTCAATCGATAGAGGGTGATGTAATGTTGTGTGCAAGAAAATATTTAGGCCAATATGTTATTACGTAATTAGAAGTAACAATAGCAGCATCTGCGCTTTCTCATTACTCCAATGCAGATTCTACCGTGCTCTTTATTATTTTTAGGTGACGTGATGTAACTGCATATTAACACTCGTCCTCCAAATACTATATTCACGAGAAAATATTTTCTTAAAAGAAATGTAGTAGGCGGTACAAGCCCGCAAATGTTACACTGACTTCCCCTCATTTCCTTCCCCACGAAATGCCGCCCCATAAGTGGAGCGCCTGCAGCAGCTCAACGACACTTTCTCACCCCCGGTGGAAAGATGTTACGGCGCGCACCGAGGAGCGCTGCGCAAGAAAAAGAACAGGCGCGGGACGAGCGCGAGACGAGCGCCCGGCGCCAGCGCGAGGGTTAAGGAACAAAAGAAGGGCGCCGGGGCAAATGGTGTTTGCCTGGTGTCCTCCGTTCTTGTGTGTCTATCTCTAGGCGGGCAGAGAGTCCCACAACAATATAATTGGCATAAAAATTCGCAGTAGCAAAATACAATCAAAACTGAAAACAGTAATGATTATAAAATTTATGGCAGTGCAGAAAACCTGTTGGAGAGTTTAGGAATAATATTAGCTCATAACGGAATTTGTGGTTTCTTAGATTTGGAAGATATTGAACAATGAATAAACAATGATCCAAACCTTGGTGGGTGAGCCAATTTCATTCGTGTTCTCTTAATACTAAACCAGGAGACTTCTATTTTTGTATAATTACGTGGTTTCACTTTTGCTGTTGTAGTTGTCAAGTACCGGGGACCCCACTTCTACCATGTTTTTCTATTGCCGACATTCAACTGCGTGTGGGTAATACACGTTCGCCGCCGATAGTGCCTATACATTTCATCGGCCCACTGACTGCGGGCCGATGAAATGTTTGTCCCTTGCACCGCAGCACGGCGCCTCTTCGAACTACGTACTGCATGGTTGTTTTAAAAGGGCTGCATTCGATTTTTTTACACAGCATAGAAAACAGCCCTTTTAGAACGTCTATGAAACGACGCGCAGCACGAAGAAAGGAGATAAATAAAAAGTGATCTGCGCCGTCTAATCTTGGTCCATAAATGCACGAGACAGCGTTATTCAGCGCCGTATTATCTACACGCATAGAGACAAGGCTGCGCACAATAGACAACGGAATTGCTACGCGGGTTTCTACGTTTCCACTCTATTTGTAGTGCTCACGAACAAACATTTTACCAACTTGCATCGTTTCCAAAATTACCGATGTTATAAAGAAATTGTTATGTGCACTTCTTTCGGCTTCTCTGATTCATCACTAGAAAGTAAAAATCGCACTATTGCTGTCATCTGAACTCTCAGGTGCAGTTTTCATACTCATTGCCAAACAAGCAGCAGGTCGTTATTCCACATTGTCATCAACTGGCATATATCCTTGGTATCACTGCGGTGTCTACTGTCGCCATTATGCCCGAATGCCCAAATACAGCACTAAATATAACACTAGGAATAATAATACACGCAAGCGTCTTTTAAATAACGAAACCGACATAAAAAAAAACTTTCGATGTTTCGAAGTTACTCTATGATTTCACAGCTCAAGGGGTCGGCGGTCGCTACCTAGGCTACGTTGCTGTCTCCAAGATGTCTCTTGCGCGCTGCTACGGGTCGACCACGTTTCCCGATTATTAAATGTGCTTAATCAATTGCGAACCGTCGTGAAATGTGTTTCGTTTAGCTTGCAGAACCGTTGCAGAAGTGTGCACGCATGCGAAGTGCCGTCGGCAGGTCATGTTTAACGCAAACGGGAATTTATAATGCAGGCAAGTTTGCAGTGTTCGTGTGCTTCGTGCTTTTATCAAGCGTATGGGTTAGTTCACCATACCACGTTTCTGGCACGCGAAGGAAGAAGGTGTTAACGAGTTCTACTGTGAGACCAACTGCAGGCTATATAGCGCTCGGGCTGAACTCTCACTTGTTCGTCCGGTACCTGTGATGCGAAGGCAAACAGCATTCCGCACAGCTTACGCAATATTCTGTAAAGGGAAACTTATTCACATTCCGCGGCCTGTATTTTGTGAACAGTAACAGTGGCCTTCCGCACTGTTGCACTTTCTGTCGCTTGCTCTGAAACGTGACAGAAAGGGCTGGAATAGAAAAGTCTCAAGCACGCTTTATTTCAGCTGGCTGCCAAAATGACAGCGCTCATGAAGGTGGACGTCGCCACGAGTGATTCCGCAGATTTTCCGCAACAAAACAGGAGCGCTATCTTGCTTCAACAAGCATAATATGCGTGCTGTGCTTTCTTGCCTTTATTGCGCGCTGGAGGTTAACGAAAACAAAAATTATAATTTTTTTCAGTTTGGTGATGAGCACTGATTTCTCAATGCTTGGTCTCGTTCTATTCGCCTTTTTGTTTGAGCTGGTTCAAAAAACGGGTCAAAGTAAAGGAAACGCAATATACACATCAAAATGTTTATTTGACTTTCGAGATAACGCTAGCACGTTGTGGACGTAGGATGTCAAACCACTTTCCCATCCGTCATCGTGGCGTTTCCGCTCGGCTGATCACACCAAGGTAGCAGGTTAGATTGCGGTGTATAGCCACTTGTGAGTGCACATAGCAGTTTTACTGCGGTCTAAAATATTCTGGAGCCATCCTGTATTGTCATGGCTCATTTGCATGTTTGGAACGTCAAACGGCATAATATACAAAGCTCTGTAGGGAGTATTCATGTGACGCAGTAGCGACATCCCCACGCACCTGGCGCCATGTTGATGTTTGTTGAGCATCGGTCGCGCAGCGCAGCGGTTCGCACATACGTTCGTGTCTCGCTTATTTTTGTTATCCGTGCACACTCACTATTCCGGTTTAGATGAGATGGAAGCTAGGAAACCTGCCTCCATCCCCTCATCAACCTATTCGGGAAGTTTGTGTGAAGCAGACAAGGAGAGATATGCTGCAAAAATTAAGAAGTGTGGTGTGGATCTGGTTTCGCTGGACATTCGGGACTGTGCCATGGACGTCAATTTGTGGCCGCGGATCAGCAAGTGTGATATCCCTGACTACCTTGATTTGAGGCCAAGTTTATTTCTCGTAGACAATTGAAAGCCTACAAGTCGCTGGAGGCCCGTAATTGCGTGACTGGGTGAAGGCTCCTTGGCTGAAAAAAGATGGCCAGGGCACTGTCGTCGTTTTAACGCAGATAAGCGTTCAGCTTTTTAATTACGATTCCATTCATTAGAGAAACAATGAATACCGAATGGCCAAGTGATCAGCTGAGACGAATGAACAAATAGAAGAGCGTCTTGCCAAGCGGCGAGAGAGCGTAACAGGCGGCGCAAAGCAGCTGAAATGACGCCTTCGCAAGATCAAGGGGTCCCGACGACAGCGACAGAAGAGAATGTAAAGGCCCGCCGCTTTTTAGCTCTTCTCAGTGCTATCATTGTAAGCTCAAAACTAGGCTCGGCAACACGCCGAAACAGGAGGAAAGTAGCTGTCGATACGTATCCTGGCGTAGCGGAGCTATGCTACTGCCAATGTTTTTTCATTCGAAAGCATTCAAATGGACACCGGAGCGGAGTAACAATCCATGATTTTAGGCTAAAGCTTTACTACTCTTGCTAAGGCTGCAGATTCGTGCCTTTTTGCGCGCATGAGTTTTAAATCATATCAAGGTTAAACGAGTCATAAGAGCACAAAACTAGCTTTGTGTGACTATGGGTCGTATGAACGTGTGTAGATAAATGATTTGAGCCCCCCTCTCACATCACAGTTGCCACAGCAACTGAGATGCCTCGTGTTGTTTAGCCATTGAAGCGGCGATTGGCTCAACGACAAGCAAACGAATACTCCCGTCCACGTCGGTTCCACCACTATCGGGTTAGCGCATCGTTTGCTCTAGAGACATAACTGACGGTCCTCCAAGTGGCGCCACATTCGTCTTCTTTCATAAAATATTCTATAAAAACCACTCTTAAAGGAACATTGCGTGTGTGCTCATTCATTTCGCTACCTAATTAAACTATATCTGAAGATCTAGTTCATGGATAAAGATTCGAACCGGCATATGCGCCTTCAGTTGTATGCTCTAAATATCTTATTGCACCATGTGACCTAAGGCAGCGAGTTTTCACATCGGGGTTAGCTGCGAGAGCGAGCTCTCACCTTAAAGGTCAACTCCGGTGGTTTTTCCATCATTCTGTGTTTTTGGTTGAATTACATTCCTCGGCACGTCCTGACTCGAACACAAAAAACCGTTTTTCGAAATTCCAATTAGAAGTATTTTTAAAAAGAAAAAACAGCAAATCGAAACCGAAACTGCTTTCACGGCTAGAAACGACGTCCCAGGTGACGAAATGGTGACGTCACACTCAGTATTAAAGAAACACTCGTACGTGCGTTGGATGGTGAAAATAAAGTATGGAAATCATGAAGCATTGCATAAAATGTCTGAGGTAGTTCAATATAAGCCTCACAATTTCATAATCATGCGGGAAGTGGACAGTAACGCCGGTATACTGTTTGTGACGTCAGAAGCTCAGTGTTGCCGGCAGAAATAGTCTCAACTTAAGCCATGAAAACAGCATATTTTAAAGTCGTGTTGCGCGCGAACGGATTATCGTACAGCGCCCAAATTTTGTAGAATGCGCCAGGACGGAGAGGAGAATCTACAGTAAAATTTTTATTAGAATATTCGAATGTCGAAAAACCCCCGGAGTTGCCCTTTAATGCAGGAAAGCGGTCGTAAGAAGCGGTCCTTAATGCAGGAAAGCGGTCAAAAATTTCAGCATCAGCTCTACTACTCCGGTATAGATATGGTATTGACCTCGACGTTTAACGTTTGACGTAAAAGCGAGGGTCGGGTGTCCACCGACATTGAGAGCGAAGCGCTACCTCGACAGGTCAAACCCAACGAAGAATGCTCTGGCTTGCATATGTTGAGCTTGGATGAAAACAATTTCCGCCAACACTCTCGGTTTTCGACTTAAGAGCGTTAACTACTGCAGCGGCAAGAGGCGTTATTTATTGCATGGATTTCGCACTACGATTGCAAATCACAGCCTCCTTCGCCTAATCCGATGTATTTATTTGTTATTTAATTCCAAATATTATGTTTTAGTCCTGAAAGGCCTTGAAAGGCATTAAATAAAAAGGGTTACAATTCTTGTGCAAAATAAAAACAGGCACAATGAACACATACACTAAAACTATAAAAGAAAACAAAACTAAATACAGAGCGTCGTGGATAATTAAACTAGTCAATGCAGCAATACAGACCAATACGCTTTCAAGAGTGCGCATACAGCTAAGGGGTAGTGCGTGATTCACAGCAATACGGCTGCAATATTTAAATGCTCCTAATGAGCTTGATATTGTCGGCTTCGCTCATGATATTGTCGGCGGGAGGTGGTTAGTTCGAAACCCACCGCCGGACACCCACCGGTAAAAATGGGTACAAGCGCCCCCCGGCCTGGCGCTCGGCTTTTCCAGGGGTGTGCGTTTGGGAGAAGCTCCGTAAACCCCGCTGCGCGCCCCTCCTCCGCAGTGGGCCCATACCCAGTTTCGAACCTCGCAGCCTGCAAAGGTGGTTCTGTTTGTCTTGCAAAGGTACTTCCTTTGACCCTCATAGACCACTGCAACTGGGACCTCTCCACCAATCCGGGACCTGCGCGCAGGCCTGGCTGCAGGCCTGCCGTTTACAAGACAGCTCCCGCGCTTATTAGCCTCATATTCTATAATCCTTCCGGGCACACTTGGCCCCTGCCTATTGGCACCTTATCAGTCCGCAACAGTGGAAAGCTGCTTTGTCCAGTAACAAGCTGGAAGTCCAACTGCGGCTGGTGATGTGGGAGGAGGAAGTCGAGGCTAGGCACGCTTTAGGCGCCACGACCGTCAGCCCGAAGGCCGCCCGAAACGCTGCTATGCAATTGCGTTTCTCGACCTTCAAAATGAAAGTTTTTCACCACCATCACCACCTTGTTTTCACATTTGTCATCTTTACAACTCTCCCACTCAACGAACCACCGCATTCTCTCCATACTTCCCTCTGTATGACTGTGAGCTTGCTTTTACCATGGACATCATATTTCCATATCAACCGGATGCTTCCAAATTCATGACTGCTTCCCAAGCTGCAAAATGGGCTGAAAATTGCCGCTAGCTTGCCAGGTCCTTCAGTTCTCTGCCCAGCAGTAGCAGAAAGGCACACGTGATCAATCGGCAATTATGCCTGCGTGTCGTCCAGACTCTGGTCTGGCTATGGGTGCGTTCCTCTAGCCCCGGCCTTTCCTCCAAAGCTCTCAGCAGTACCAGGCTCCTACCGCTTTATCAAGTAACATACCCGGTCAACTATCTGGTCGAACCCCCTACGCCGTCAACTGACCACCGTCGCCGTAAACGTGAAATAGTGCACAGTAACCGGCGGAAACAATACTATGATCCCGCCATCGTCACATCGCCGTATGCCTCAAGAATAGCGCATTTTCGCCCGGTGGGAGTTGTAGTACCGGCATTTCGCTGCGGAAGCTTCAACGCTTGGCGGACAAGAAAGACGACGACGAAGACGGCAGAACGCTCACTCCGACACTCGTGCGTGGACTGGACCCAGCTACAACTTATCACCGGACGTTCTGCTCATTGTTCGCAGCGTAGTGTCTTGTAAATTGTTTATTACTACACTATATTCAACCCCTACAATTTTCAGCCTTTTGTTCGATCAAAACCATTTGTCGACGATTACGTTGCTTTCTAATGCAAAATTTTAGCGCAGCTTATCGGCTGTTTCACTTTTGAGATAGATAGAGGCTAATATTTTGAGCAAAAAATTACGTATGTACAAGTACAGACTTTAGTTTTATTTTTCGCACACATTCCTCAAATACGCACTCCACTAAAGGTAAATTCACACTTGCGACTAGATGAGGACGCGCGACTGCCAGTCGCGCGACCAGAGGAGAGGAGCTCGCCACTACCAATGTTAACACTTGCGACAGTCGCCTTCTCGTTCTGTTCTCGGTCCGAACGAGTTGGGGGTACGAGAGCTCCTGGGCGATGACAGCGAACTTCGGTAGCAGCCGCTTGACAGACACTTCAGCTTTTTCAGGCTGTGTCAATCACCTTGGCGTCAATACAAAATGTTGCGCCTGAGTGAAAAACCCAGTTCTCAAAAGTCCATGGTACTTACCAGATAATCTGAATATCTTTCTAATCTCCTCCCAGGCCATATATTCCTTCTCCCTGCCTTTGAATTCCGGGTGCCGTTTATTCAAAAGGTAGGTTTCTTTAACTACATTGAGAAGGTGTTCAATCGAGTAGTCCGGGACCTCGCTGATTGGTGAAATGGACTGCGACTAGTATTCGCGCGAGTGGAAATTCGAGCAGTGCCCGATCGGCCCGCGGCAGTCGCTTTTCGACCGATGCGACCTTTTGCGACTGCCGCTTTTCGACTAAAACGGTCGCGCGACCGCTGCTAGTCGCAAGTGTGAACGGGCCTTAACAATTCTTGACGGTAATGAAGGAAGCTTTGTGGTCGTCCAAAGCCTTCCACTGCGGCACCTCTTTGTCTTTTTTTTTTCCCCTGCTACTTTTCTCCTCTTCTTTACAGCTCGGGGACTTTATGCCGGAACTGGGAGCAAGCGGAGGCATCACGCATCAGCTTCGCGATTTTCCAGCACAATTCTGTGTTTCTAGCCACTTGCGTTCACTAGCTCTGCCCTGGACATTCATTTATCTCTGCTGACCCAGGGTGGCGACTTCCAGACCAAGGTAAGCAGGTTGATAATTTATCGACCACATTCTTTTGGCCGCAACACCTGCGACAGCTAGGCATTGCAGCTGCCTCAAGACATCGGCGCGTTTGCGCGCAGCGGCGTTAACGACGTCGCGTCCCGGCAAGCCCAACAACTCCTTGACTATGCTTTACATTGCGGAAGGCACCGAGATTACTGCCGCAGAGTTATCCGAATGCTCGTGGACGGCATTCGAGATGCAACGCCGATACTGAAGACCATCTGCACACCACAAACGACCTGCCGAGGCCCAGACGCCAGCCACTACAGTGACTCAACCGAATCTTCGTCCACGCAGACGCCCTCCGCCGTTCACCAAAAAGCGTCCTCTTCCCCGCCTACCCTCGGAACAACTCAAGATAGTCTTCCGCCCACAGGGCACACTGAACCTCCATACCGTAGGCCCCGCAAGACTCGCCCTTGCTATGTACACAGCCGCCAAATTCGACACCGACTGGCGGTCACTGCCTATCGGTTCGATATCCACTCCACTAAAAGCACCATCATAGCAAGTACGCCCGACAGTATCCATGCATTGTCTTATGCCAAGATCGGACCCATTACCATCTACAGAACAGTAGTCCCGGTTGGTGCCTACGGCCCTGCCCCGGACAATTCCGTGTTCAGGATTTTGTACTGGGCCTGCAGCTACGAAACCGATGCGCGATCCTGGCCGAGCTCCGCGCACCTAATCCAGACTTCTCCGTAATCGCTGCGCACCGTATGGGCAAGACACAGCACAAGAATGTTGAATTGAGCGACTTAGTGAGCTTGCATTTTTGGAAACTTAGCCCAAAGAATACAAGGACAAAATGAGGTATGCACATACGGGCGCTTACTCACAACTGATTTTTTATTGGAAATGCTAACAGAATATATAGAGTGCAAAAAAAATCAATTCACCTCCTTTATTTCATGTCTTTGATCATTTTTTGGCATCCTATATATTCTGTTAGCATTTCCAATACAAAATGAGTTGTGAGTAAGGGCACGTGTGTGTATACCTCATTTTGTCCTTGTCTTCTTAGCGTTACGTTTCCTGAAATGCAAGACACACAGACGCTAAGGGATGCCTAACTCTTCGACCCTGATAAACCTACGCGCATTGGTAACAGTGTAACTAGGGATACTTGCTCGGACCTTAAATTTGCCAGAAATATCCCTGATGCGAGATTAGAAAATCTGAATACAAACATATGAAGCCATCACTTTGTACTATGTACCGCTTTCCAAGCTACGCATTGCAAAATTCGTCACCAGGAAGTGAAGAAGGCGTCGCAAAGGCCAGTCGAAGGTTAGTAGAAATAAGACAATGGACTGTTTCAAGACGCCGCAAACACTTCGAAAACTGCAACACTGGAGGACAGCGGTCCCAGCCCGGACACTAAGGTAGTACACATGATAAAAGCACAAAGAAGTATTTATGTTCGATGGCGTAAAAATAAGCATAACCAACGTTTAAAAATTCGGCTGAAAAGATTTGAAAAGGAAATTGAGGCTTACTCGTGGGAACTTAGCCGAGAACAGTGGCATCAGTCTTTCGACGGCCTTAATGGCCACCTGGGCAAAAAAAATACATAATTTCTACTTGAAAATTTACTCCATCCTGCGAGAACTAAGGCAGAATTCAACAAGAACCTATATAGGATCTCGCAATCTTTCCAAGGTACCGACGAAGAGCTCATGAACACATTGAACGATCAGTATGTTGATACCTCCCAGAATATACCCGCGACAAATGGTTACTCAGGGTTGGATAATCCTCACATGGATAGCGTCTTTACCGTAGCAGAGAGCGGAGCTGCTTTTAACCAAATTAACACCACCTCGGCACCGGGGGAAGATGGAGTCACCGATAAGATGTTGCGCAACTTAGAGGACCAGTCAGTAGAGGGTACTGGACAGAGGGCAGCATCTGTGAAGAATGCAAGCACGCTAAAATTTTTTCTTACCTTAACCGGGCAAAAAACTCGTGTTGGTAATCCCCCGCCGAATATCGCTGACGTCATGTCTCGGGAAGGTAATGGAACACGTTGTCTTAAACAGGCCCCTCATGCTCACCGATGCGGAAGGCATGTTTTTCTCGTCCATGATTGGCTTTTGAGCAGGTCTTTTTACTCAGGCCATCATGTGGCAAACATAAAATGACATTCATGATTCGAATCACACAAGAGCCAAACGAACCATCCTGGGACTCGATGTGAGTAAGTCCTTCTACAATGTGTCACACGCTTCCATCCTCACTCACCTCTCACAGATGAACGAAGGCAAATGGACATATTACTACATCGCCACATTTCTGAACGCGCGTATGACTGCGATCTATTTTGTTAAGAAAACTAGCGACCAAATTACACTAAGGACGAGAGGAACACCGCAGGCACTGTACTTTCACCTTTTTTCTTGAACATCGCTACGAGCGGCCTCCCGCGTCGGTTAGATGATATCCCACACTTACATCATTCCATATACGACGATGATATCACCATATGAACCAATTCTGGCTCCTATATCGAGATTACTAAATCATTATAACGAGCTATTGACGCGGTATACAGCCTAACGTGGAGGAAAACGGCCTTATGTGTTCACCGGCTAAATTGGAACTCTTAGTTATAAGGAACAAACAAGCTTCTCAGGCAGAACGATATTCTCGAGTACCCATCCGGTTACACACTGACAACCATCCATACCCCCGGTAGCCACAATCGGAGTTTTCGGAGTGTTGATTAGGAATAATACGCAGAGGACAGAAGCAATACGCCAGCTACGCGTCACTGCGCACCAAATAGGTGGGCTGGTGAGGGGCATTACTACACATCGCAAGGGGTTTGAGAAAAACCGACCTGTGCAGGATCATTCAAGCCTTCATTATAAGCAGGATCATGTATGCCTGCCCGTACTATCATCTGCGTTGCAGGGATGAAGATGCCCTTAATAGCATAATTAGAACAGCATGCAAAGCGGCCATTGGCTTGCCGGCTTACACCAATTCAGATCGACTACTGCAGTTCAGAATTTTTAACACGCTGCCTGAACTAACTGAAGCCCATATGACAGCCCAAATGAAGCACCTCTCACGCAGCGTTGTGGGATAGGTAATTATCTATAAGCTCAACATACACCCACTAGGGAGGTGTGCGCAACATCCCATTTATTGGCTGCTATTACTAGCAGACAGGCATGATGCCCGCAAAAACACAAGGGCACAGGTCCTTAAGAAACAAGACGAGAATGATCCCCAAGCAGCGTACGTGGATGCAGCTTAACAAATCAAAAACGGACCATACGTGGCATGTATAGCCACTCCAAAATCAGCCTTCGTTAATACCACAACATTTCATGCTAACGCCATATGCGAGGCAGAGGATGTAGCTATCGCACTGGACATCGAGGATCCCCGCACCGAAACTATTCAACGCGACTCAAAGAGCGCCGTTCAAAATTTCGCCAAAAACACTGTAAGCGTGCTCGCGATGCCAATTCGGTGCAACCGATCTCTCAATCACAGCATCAATGCGGGTAATTCCGGAAACGAAGAGGCCGACCATCCAGCTCGAAGCTTAACCAACCGGGACACGGGAGATTTATCAGGAACGGACGCGCCCATCCAGGCGCCGCGGCGTAATTCTGTTTCCTCAACGGTAGGGTCCCGCAACTTCTTTCTCCTCACTGGTTGCCTCTGAGCGGGTTAAACGGCGATTGTTACCGAGATGTGTCTCGGAACGCAAGCTGAAGGTAACATACACTCACTGAAGGCAGGAATTGATTACAGTGAAGGTAATTGATTAGTGTGACCATTGCCATGCTATCACCTCTGGCTCTGTTCATGGCTGGTTTTACGGTTATTAAGAAATAAAAATAGTACATGTTGCGACCTAAAGGGAAACCCTCCCCAGGAATGATCTTGGTAGCTTATTTTATTGGTGCGGCTAAAAAATAAAGAAAAATTAAAAGAAGGATGTTGCTCTTACAGATATTCGAAGAGATGTTTTATTCGCTTAGTGCTAAGGTAAGTAGTGTCAATCGATAGCGCCACAAGAGATTTTTTTTTCTTTATTGCCGGTCATCACCAATACAAAACAAAACCAACAAAAACGCGCTACAAACAGAATGCTCACAGCATAGCGGTTACCACAAGCATGACACTGTTAATACAGAAGCCGGCAGGCTCATGCGAGTTGCCTTTGTCAAGTTAAAATTCCTTGAGCTCGCATAGTGGTTCGACTTTTGAAATCCAGTCTGGCACAGTGGTCTTCAATTTGTGCATTTCAACCAATGCGTGCATACTCTTGCGAAAGTAGAGCCTTGCAGGGCGGGCGTCAGGGTCACAGTGAAAACCCGCCATTCTGGACCGCCATAGAGTGTGCAGGCCTATTAGCATAACCGTATCAAGTGGAATCCCATCAATATTTTCAGTTGGCAGGAATCTAATCCCGTATGAGTCTAATGGTAATACTTTTTTAACAGTTCGTTGCAGCACATCCCAAAAATAGACGCCCTCCCAACAGTGCAGAAATACATGGTCTATTGTCTCTGGCTGTTTACATATAAGCAAAGTGAACCCTATTGCAGATAAAAGCCCTTGCTTTCAAAAAACGTTTGTACCGATAATGTTCCTGTATGTAACTTAAAGAAAACGTGTTTACCCCAGGAGAAAAAGACATTCTTTTGACACGCTTTAGTACGTCTTGACCTAGACGGCCGCTATACAAGGCTCTGTACACAGAAACAGAGAAGAAGTTGTCACGAACAGTTTTATACAGGTTCTTCTTTTTCACTGAACTTAAGTATTCTGTCGAGAAGCGAGCTGACAGAATTCGAACACACCTGCAACCTCTTTGAAGAAACTAGAAATACGCCCTCGCATGCTTTCCGTGGCAACAACCAAATTGGGCAACGCCCGCGCGAGCCTCACTTGGCACACAGTGCGCAAAAAGGGGCCGGTAACGTCGAGAAAGAAAATAAATCTGTTTACAAGCTGGCGCACAAATAACTGAGCAAGCCCGAGACCTCCGTCTTTAATTGGCCGGAACAGGTTATCCCGACTACATCTTTCCCAGCTTGATGCCCATACAAACACAGCAAAGATTCGGTGTAGCTTTTGAACACTCAACCTAGAAGAATGAAGTGCTTGCATGACGTACCACACCTTGGCAACAAAAAATAGATTACACACAGTGGCTCGTGCAAAGATAGACAGCGGCACTCCTTTCCACTTGTCAGCCTTCTCCCGTATTTCCTGAACTTGGGCGCGCCAAAATGGCTTGCTGTCTTCATAGAGTTCTAGAGGTACGTCCAAATACTTCACGGGTGTTGTAACCCATGTAACGTTGGCAAAAAAGTCAGGCGTTGATGTCCACGCCCCGTGCCAGAAGCCAAGAGACTTTTCCCAGTTTACTGGACTTCCTGTGGTCGCACTAAAATCTCACAGCTTCAACTGCGGCGCGAATACTTTCTTTGTGCGCACAAAACACTGCCACAACATCAGCGTACGCCAAAAGTTTGACCTCAGACATGTACAGTTGAAAGCCCTGAACCGAGAATACGGCAAGCTTTAAACCCGGTATTATTCATTTTTACAATATTTCCGCTATCTGTCGCCAGGTGACGCTGCTCAGAGGACCCTACCAGGACCCAGAGGAACCGGGAGAAATAAAGAGCATTATCAACAGGTGAAAAACACAGAAGGTAAAAATTGGAAACATTCGATGGAAAAGAAACAGAGTGTGGAATTATACCGAAAGTGGAAAATGCCGATCAGGAAGGCAGATTTCTTTGATGACTCAAGAGGCAGTGCCCTACTATTTGAAGCTAGATCAGGGTGGCTTAGAACACGCAGCTACAAAAAGAAAATCTTTTTGTAGCTGCGTGTTCTAAGCCACCCTGAAATTTAACAGTGGAGATGGCGCATGTGCTGTATGTGGTAACTCCAGTGAAACGATTGACCATATTATACTTGAAGGTAATGGTATCCATCCGAAATTTTATGCAGGCGCAGTCACTGTTCCTGAAGCTCTGGGGTTTAGAGATACCAGTGGCCGGGTGAATAAACCGGCGGTGGAAACTAGCAAAAAACGACTGGAAGATTGGCGGCTTAAAAGCAGAGAAATGACATAATGTTACTAATGTAGAAAAAAAATATAATAAATATCATGATGGTTTAGTTAGCCAATTTAAATCAATATATAAGATATAGGTAGAAAAATGAACATGATAGCTACTGATACCAACCCGTTTCAAAGGGGATGCTCCTATATTCCATCCATTCCATCCATCCATACCGTTGAGGGAACGGAATCACGCGGCGCTGCGCACATACGCGGAGATAACAAACCTTTGTTGCGAAATAAGATGCACGTACACCGCCCCTCACCCCTGTCTGGACCGGGCACAAGCCACGACCCTCAGATGACTACAACCAAAGGCCATTCTTTGCCCCTACCGATTATCTTTAATTGAGAACGGAGAATACAACCCTGCATGCCGGTACTGCTTTGACGGGACGCAGGCCACCCAAGACCATATACTAAGAGAATACGTCGGCGATCCTCTTCCAAAGACACTCTTGCCACCTCCCTCAGCGCAAGAACGGGACAAGTTCTAGGCCAGCAAAGAAAAACTACGCAACTGGCCCTCGTCACGCGAGCTCAAAAGATCGCCCCCGACTGGAGGCCTCCCTGGACTCGCCCCAGCCCGAAATAATTCCTTTCCACGAGACTACTCAAACGAGTCACGAACAAGAAAATTGCAATCAGGGAAGAGAGCCTGATGAGACTGATCCACTCGTTCATCATATGTCACGTAGCGAACGTGGCGGCCTACCACAAGCGGAAGAAGAGCGAGAGAAGCAAGGTAGATATACTCATCCGCAGAGCTTACAAGACCGCACTGGGACTGTTCGAAACAACGAGCACCAAACGCCTCCTGCAGCTGGGGGCGCAAAACACGCTGGAGGAGATAGCGGAGGCCCAACGCGCCGCACAACTCGAAAGACTGTCTACGACCAAGGCCGGCCGGAAAATCCTGGACAACCTGGGAATTGGATATCAAGGCAGGGAGCAGACGCAGCTCCCCGTCCCCGATGAGATCAGGCGCAACATCAGGGTGGACTCGGCACCGAAGAACATGCACCCGGAGTTTAACAAAGGGAGGAGAGCAGCGACAGCCAAGGCGCTGATAGACCAGCACGCGGCCGACACACACGCACGCTATGTTGACGCGGCTGAGTACGCCAAGATACACGGCTTAACGACGGCCGTCGTCCACGCGACCGGCACCGTTCGCACGACCACCAGCACGAGATGCACAAAGGTAGAGCAAGCGGAGGAGGTGGCCATCGCCCTGGCCACCTCCTGGCCATCGCCGACCGCGACTGTCACACAATGCTACGCGACTCGAAGCAGTCGGTGAGAAATTACGCCAATAGCAGGATAGCGAAGGAAGCGGTGCGCATACTGCAGGCAACCAAGAACGACGATGGCAGCAGACAAGTGAGAATAAAGTGGTTCCTGGCGCACGCGGGCGAGGCGTCAGACCGAGGCGCTAGGCACACGCCGAGGCGCGCGCGCTAACGGACCGCGCCGTGGTCGACTGGCCGCTGTGGTTCAGCACCAAGGACCGAATGACCGACTACAGCGAAATAACCAAGGCGTTCAGCCTAGCTCGCAGAACTCTTCCACCCCCTTGCTCGGGGCTCATTCGAGAGGAAGTCATTTTATTCAGACAGCTATAGACGGGCTCACACCCCAGTCCGTCGCTGATGCACAGAATGTAAACCGAGACGCACCCGACATACAAATACAGAGTCTGCCGAACGGAGACGGCCGTCTTCGCACACATTCTGTGGAATTGCAACAAGTACCAGGAAGAAGCTAGGTCTGGGAGGATCCCGCCGCGACTGGAAGCAGCCGCAGGGAGCGACAATCAAGAGGAACAACTCTGGGCAGTCCAGCAGGTCATCAAGGCGCTGGCCCGGCAGGGAACCAGCGAGCCGGCCACGGTGAGCGGGGACCCAGGCCGCGCGGCCAGTGCCCAGAGGACGACGAAGGCCCCGCCCGGAGCGCGCGTTCTACTGCAGGCCCCAAATAAACGTTTAGCAATTAAATCCAATTTGATTTTGTTGGAATAAAAGTTGTTACCACGACCTTTACAGCTCGGGTAATGTGTCCGCGCCGAATTTTGACAGATACAGCGCCTTCTCTTTTATATCAACCAATTTTATGCGCCACTGATGCCTGCTGTACTGCATCTATTTTTATATGCTCTGTGGTGCGGTATTCCAGGAAGCGCCAAATGAAAGGTGCCGCACGGTCAAGGTCAATTGCACGGTCGACCTGATCGAAGGCCCAGTGGGGTCAGCTTCGTATATGCGCAAATATCCTGGCGACGTCATCCCCAGTCATGACCGGATATAACGTCATTATCACTTCTGGTCAATAGGCATGGCCCGGTGTGACATCATGATGACGTCACATCCGGCCATGATGGCATGGTCGATGACGTCACCAGGTTACGAGGCCGACTGCGACGGCGATGCGCAACGCAGGAACGGGCGCAGAACAGCTGCACACGCACACTAAAAGCAGTCAGCGCGGGTAGTTTCGAGTGCGATCCCTCCAGCTAACTAGTTAAACTGGGCTTCACTCTTTCTTTTAACTTTTGTCTCCTGTAGTCCAACCCCGCCTGGGTGGCGCAGTGATTAGGACGCTCGACTGCTGTTCCCAAGGATGCAGGGGCGAGTCCCGGCCTCGGCGGCCGCTTTGCGGTGCAGCCGAAAAAAGCAAGGCGTCCGTGTGCTGTGCGATGTCAGTGCACGTTAAAGGACCCCAGGTGGTCGAAATTTCCGGAGTCCTCCACTACAGCGTCTCTCATAGCCTGAGTCGCTTTGGCACGTTAAACCCCACAAACCAACCACAAACAATCTGCAATCCATTCCTTCTTTCTCAACTTATGGCTTCTGGCAAACGAATAAAACGAAGTAGCCACGTTTCCCAGCCACAATCAGGTTTCACCAGCACAACTACGAGATGTCATTCGTTTCAAAGGAAATACTATATTTAGTTCACTGCACTCTTAGAAAATTTATCGCAGACGTAATAACCACCTCCTTTGCGAACAAAACGCTCACTAGAAAATGACAATAGATGTCTTAGTGGTGATGTAGAAAATAAGGCTAAATTCCAGCCTAATAGCCAAGACAGAGAATTCCTGCTAAAAGCTATACGCACTATGAGGAAGAGAAGGAGGCGAATTAGTCTATTTACATTCTTAACATCCTCCCGTGCTCCAACACCTCACATCTCAAAGTTTGCCTTGTGCAATAAAGCGTACTTGATTATATTGCATGGAAGCCAAGGGGTAAGTGCTTCGGTGTAACTACATTTTGTTCCAGATTGCGGTGTATCGCTTTTCGGCTCCAGCTAAGATCGATTATGTAGACAAGCAAAATGCACCGACAGGATGAGGGCTCTGCCCTGATGGGGCTGGTACAGATGTGACTCCGATGTGCCAGGACAACAACGCTCGGGTTACGCGATAAGGAAGGCGGCGCAAAGACGGATACGTTACCTAAAGGGGTGAGTTGGCCAGCTGGCCCTGTGATTTGATTATTGTGCGTCCACGCCGCCATTCTTGCCTCGCGTCGCTGAGAGGACACTTGCGCGTCCGGCGCTCCCCGGCGCGTTCTCGCAATGCCAGGAGCCAAGCGGCTGAAGCCTTTTACGTTTTTCGGCCGTGTGCGGCAAGGCACCACAACGCTAGAACTGACGGACATCCTAGTGAAACGTTTTTCGAAAACGGAACTTGGTGGCGTTCAAAATTTCACAGGCGGGAAGTTCGAGATTTTCCTGAAGCCTAGGGCTGCTGTTGAGAGATTCCTGAAGGATTCCGTCGTAGTTGTTAAGGGAACTGCGGTGACTTTTGAGTATCGGGGCACGCGCGCGAAGCTGGTGCGCGTCTTTGGCTACTCATCGGAGCACCATGACGCCGAGTTGGCAAGTGCACTGCCGCCCTATGGAAAAATTGTCAGCGTTGCTCGCGAGACCGTCCCCGGTTTCCCGTTCGTCACCACGGGGATCCGACGGATCAAGATAGAGATGAAGTCAGATTCCGAACTTCCTGGATGTGATTGATACAACCATCCAGTGCGAGTATGAAGTAGTCAAGAGGGTATGTCGCAAGTGCGGATACGAAGGCCACATGGGCGCGAGTTGCAACACGCCACAGTGCGAGCGTTGCGGCGCGTATGGGCATGAAGTGTGTGATGCCGTGTGCCCTAAGTGTGGTGAGGACCATGCTGTAAAGGCATGTAAGAAGAGGAAATTTACGTCTGTTGTTGGCGAATGAAGACGTGAATGAACAGGCAGCCGATTATTGGGAGCAACCCGCACCAGCAGTCGCGCTGGCAACTCCTGAGAACCCGAAAGATACCGAGACGCAGGGTGATGCGTCTACAAACGCCGTCACCGAGGAAGACAGCAAGGAGGCGACTGCTGCGGCCACGCCATGAAGAATCAGAGGAAAAACTTAGACGTTGCCTATGAAGACCACGAGGTGTCCCCAACGTCCGCTGCCGGGAAAGCGGTTACGGACATTGCAGCACCCTCTACAGCGCCCTAACAGAACCCCGAAAAGAAAACTGAAACTGGACACTGCCAGGTGCCCTCAGCGGCCGCCATGGTAGAGGAGCAAGTGTGTGCAGCTGGCGTCGCTGCCGCGACAAAAGACCGATCGGTTGAAACTGAAGAAGATGAAGAGAGGGACATGGATACGACCACAGTGCGCCCCAAAACGCAAGCGCAGTCACAGAAAGAAGAAAACCAAAAAATCAGCGCCATCAACATCATCGGAATCTTCAGCCGACGCGCCGTTGACGAAGCGTGCGTTTCTGAAAAACCCTCCACCAATAGGCGAGAGTAGCTCTGACACTGAAACAGAAATGCCAAGCCAACTTCCCTGTCAGATTTGCAACACAACGAATTGTGATTGTTACTCGGACATCTCGGACATTTACGACGCCGATTCCACAGCGGAGTCACCTTCCGCTTCTCCCACTGCTCATGACACCGCTCCCTCCTCATTAAGTGGTCGCGCATTCCCCCTCTTCCTTCCTTTAGTTACATCCTGGCCTTTTCCTTCGTTCTCGCAACGCTAAACATTCGCGGCTTTACTAAACCTGCGAAACAAGCTGAAACAATAGACATAGCTCGCGCCAAAAAGATCGACATCCTCGCACTTCAAGAAACTTATATTCACCGGCAAGAACAAATTGAAAATTTTGACCTCCGTTTCAGCACAAAATTCTATTGGAGTTTCGGAAGGAAGGGTTCAGGAGGAGTTGCGCTCCGCTTCCTAAGAGACGCCGGCCTGTCAGTCCTACGCCATGATCGCGACAACACAGGATGCTTTGTCTCGATTGGCCTTAACAATGGCATGCGCGTCATTAGTGTATATGCCCCATGCCGTTTTGGACAGCGAGAAATATTTGAGGGGCTAGAAGACAGACTTATTGGCCCAGTCAAAATAGTGTTATTGGGCGATTTTAACTGTGTCCTCTTCAAAGAATACCGCCGCTTTCTTCGGGGTACACCGCGGCGGCTTAGACGAGACCACAATGGCGCACAGGCCTTGAGTGATCTGCTGGAGGAGTTAGACTTAACCGATGCTTGGCGCGCACTCCAACCTGGTCGCGCCGGCATGACCTGGTCTGGCCGTGGTCTCGAAAGTCGTATTGACCGCATCTATGTCTCTCCTTCCCGGTGCCGCGCAATTCTCCACCGGATTAAAAAAAAAAATCTGCGTGTCGATGGAATTGCATAAACAGGTTTGGGGTACGACCTGATGCCGGTGAACACCTCCGGCAACGCACTATGGAAAAATACAGCGCAGAGAAGGACGAGGACAAAATGAAGACACATAGGACACACGAGCGCTGACTTGCGCTCGTGTGTCCTATGTGTCTTCATTTTGTCCTCGTCCTTCTCTGCGCTGTATTTTTCCATCATGAATAACCAACACGCCCAGACTGCTACGGTATTGGGCAACGCACTCCCTCACCAGAACAGGAGTTGGCCACCTGGTGCAGTAATTGGGGGGAGTTACTGGTTGAGTTTGCAGAGCGCAATAACTTACGAATCATGAATACCTTCTTCAGCAGACGGAAGAACCGGAAATGGACATGGAAACGTCCGAACGGGAAGACTAAAAATGAAATCGACTTCATAATATGTTCAACCCCTGCCATTATGCAAGATGTAGAGGTAATCGGGAAAGTACGATGCAGTGACCACAGGATGGTGAGGTCCCGAATTAGCCTAAATCTGAAGAAGGAACGCAACAGATTAGTAAGAAAGAAACCCATCAACGAATTAGCGGCGAGGGAGAGGGCAGAAGAGTTCAAGATCTCGCTACAGAATAGGTATTCAACTCTAACCGAGGATGGCGACATTACCCTAGAAGCAAGGAACAATAATTTCATTGATATCATTACTGTGTGTGCGGTAGAAGTAGGCGGTAGGATAGTTAGAGAGGATACCGGTAAGCAGTCTAAGGAGGCGGAAGATTTGATTTAGAAACGCCAGAGAATGAAAGCTTCCAATGCAACAGACCGGATCGAATTGGCCGAGATATCAAAGCTAATCAATAAGCGCAAGGTGGCCGATATTCGGAAGTATAACATGGAGAAAATTGAGCATGCTGTAAAGAACGGGAGAAGCCTTAAAGCGGTGAAGAAGTTGGGCATAGGCAAAAACCAGATGTATGCGATAAGGGACAAGTCGGGCAACGTCATCACGAATATGGATAAGATAGTCAAAATAGCCGAGGAGTTCCATACAGATCTCTACAGTAGCCAAAGTAGTCAGGATCATAATGAGATTGGCGGTAGGGAAAAACAGTCAGACGTTCCACCAGTGACGAAGGACGAGGTCAAGAAAGCATTGGGAACTATGAAAAGGGGTAAATCAGCTGGAGAGGATCAGATAACTACGGATTTGCTGAAGGACGGGGGGATATCGTGTTAGAAAAACTGGCCACCTTGTATACGCAGTGCCTGGTGTCATGGACTGTACCGGTTACCATGGAAGAATGCAAACAATATCCTCATTCATAAGAAAGGGGACTCTAAGGACCTTAAGAATTACAGACCAGTCAGCTTACTGTCTGTTACGTATAAGGTATTTACTAAGGTAATTGCTAATAGAATCAGGACAACCTTAGACTTCAATCAAGCAAAGGATCAACCAGGGTTTCGGAAACGGTACTCTACTATCGATCATATCCATACCATCAATCAGGTGATAGAAAAATGCTCGGAATATAACTAGCCATTATACATAGCATTCATTGATTACGAAAAAGCATTTGACTCAGTTGAAACCTCGGTGGTGATGCAGGCATTGCGAAATCAGGGGGTAGACGAGCCATACGTGAAAGTGCTGGGAGATATATACAGTGCCTGCACAGCAACCATAGTTCTGCATAAAGAAAGTAACAAATTCCCGTAAAGAAAGGTGTTAGGCAAGGAGACACAATCTCCCCAGTACTATTCACAGCTTGCTTAGAGGAAGCGTTCAGAGGCATGGAATGGGAGCAGTTAGGGATAAGGGTAGATGGAGAATACCTCAGTAATCTGCGATTTGCTGATGACATTGCCTTGCTATGCAACTCGGGAGATGAACTGCTAATAAGGATTGATGACCTAGACAGGAAAAGTAGAAAGGTAGGCTGGAAAATCAGTATGCAGAAGACTAAGGTAATGTTCAACAGCCTCGGGAAGGAACAGCAGTTTACATTAGGTAGCGAAATGCTGGAAGTAGTAGGCGAATATGTCTACTTAGGACAGGTAGTAACCGCAGATCCGGACCATGAAAAGGAAATAACAAGAAGAATAAGATTGGGATGGAGCGCATTTGGCAAGCACTCGCAGATTATGACTAGCCGCTTACCGGTGTCGCTAAAGAGGAAAGTATATAGTAGTTGCATCCTACCTGTACTCACCTATGGCGCTGAACCGTGGAGGCTAACCAAGAGAGTTCTACTTAAGTTGAGGACAACCCAGAGGGCTATGGAATGAAAATTGGTAGGGGTAACATTAAGAGATAGGAAGCGTGCAGAGTGAGTCAGAGAAATAACTCAAGTTACCGACATTCTAGTGGAAATTAAGAAGAAAAAATGGACATGGGCAGGACATGTATTGCGAAGAGAGGATAACCGATGGTCGCTTAGGGTAACAAACTGGACTCCAGGGGAAGGAAAGCGTAGCAGGGGGCGGCAGAAAGTTAGGTGGGCGGATGAGATTAAGAAGTTCGCAGGGGTCAAGTGGATGCAGCTAGCACAGAACCGGGTTAAGTGGAGACATATGGGAGAGGCCTTCGCCCTGCAGTGGGTATAGTCAGGCTGATGATGATGTCTCTCCTAGCGTAGCTGGTGCGCTGCACTCTGTGTGGGTATTCCCCAATGCCCTAAATGATCACAGGCTGCTTATCACGCGCTTGTGTGCGGCTAATATTTCTCCACGAGAAAAGGGTTGCTGGAAATTAAACACGCGACTTCTGGATGACGAGCGTGTCCAGCAAAAAGTCGTCGAAGTTATAAAGCGTTACGTCTCCCCTAACATGAACGCAGAAATCTGGAATAATATGAAAACTTCCATCAAGATTTACCTCCAAGAGTGGGGGAAGAAGACGGCGCGAAAAGAGAGAGAAGAAATCCGAATAGTCTCGGATGCCATCATCGCGCTATCCGCCCCATTTTCTCAGGGACCAATCATCCCCGCGGCTCTGGCCACCCTGCGTAAGGAGTTCCGTCGTCTTCTAAATCGGCGCTGGGAAAGACTTCGAGCAACAGCACGCGCTGAACGATGGGAAACCGACGCATGGTGTTCGCTTCATCTGCTACGCCGTCGCCTTGCCACGAAGAACGAAACCCTCTCTGCAGTCGAAGATCCACTCACCGGCCATATTGTTACGAACCTTGAGCAGGTTTTCAGTTTAGTACGCGATTTCTACATCGAACTTAGTGCTGCTGAGCCCTGCACCCGCACATCGTTCCAGCTGAAGGCCGGAACTGACGCACCTAACCTGGATGACACATGACTGTCGTCTGAAGAGCTACACACAGCCCTAAAACAGATGAAGCCAAATAGAAGCCCGGGTATGGATGGACTCCCGCCAAATTTTACATAAAGTTTTGGCCGTCGCTAAAGACCGCTTTCACCAACTTAGCAAACGACGCCCTAGAGCGAGGGGCACTAACTCCAAGTATAAAAGAAGGCCTCATCACACTCCTGTGCAAAGACACCTCCAGGAGCAGCGACCTTAAAGCTTGGAGGCCAATAATCCTTCTAAATACGGACTACAAGGCAATTGCCAAATGTCTCTCCTTATGCCTGACGCCTGCTCTATCGTCAATAGTAGGCCCGCACCAGGCTTGTTGTGTCCCAGGCCGCTCGGTAGAACTCCAAGGCATGGCTCTGAGAGACCTCTTGACATGGATGGAATCGCGCAGCCTCAATGGCGTTCTTTGCTCCCTGGACCAAGAGAAGACATTCGACCGCCTGAGTCACGAGTACCTGTTTAGGACACTTGAGCTCTCGCGCATTCTCGTACAATACATAAGTGTGTGCAATGAGCTTTATGCAGCACCACAAGCAGCAGTCATTGTACAGGGGCGCATCTCAATGCCATTCTCCGTGGAAAGGGGTGTCCGACAAGGTTGCCCCCTCTCCCCGTGCTCTATGTCATAGCAACTGAACCCCTCCTGCAAAAGATTGTTAGAGATGGCGGCATCCGCAAAACACCATTGCCAGCGGGCCCTCCCTGCACTGCAGTGTTCGCCTACGCGGATGACGTTTCTGGGGTTGTGACAGACACAACATCAGTGGAGAGACTACTTGAATTACTACGGAGTACTGCCAAGCGAGTGGGACTCGCCTCAATCACAAGAAGTCCACTGTTACGGCCTTGAACACAACCCCCTCCCCTACCGCTATTCAATCGATCTCTGTTACTCGCGAGACACGAATCCTCGGATATTTCTTCGATTCGGCTGGGCCGGCGCCTAGAAATTGTAATAGGGCTGAAGAGCAACTAAGCATCAAAACCCACAATCTTGGTGCTCTAAAATGTCCCCTGACTGCGCAAGCTACCCATCATCAAGACAATGCTGATTTCTACCCTCAGCTTTGTGGCCAGCATTCTTGACATCCCCCAGACAAGAAAAAACTGCTCCAGAAACATATATACCGCTTTTTGTGGCAGGGAGCCCCCGATATGGTAAAGCGAGCCATTGTCTGCCTGCTCAGATTCAAAGGTGTCCTGGGGCCGCCCGATCTGGATATTCTCGAAAGGGCTCTGAACATCAAATGGACATTCAGAGCCGTTGAATGCGACATGCCGCTAACAAAAACGTACTATCTATCGACAGATAGTACTATCTGTACTATCTGTACGACTTCGTAGTATCTGTCGACACGGCTGCGAACATTCACTGAGAAGGCCCTACACCACAACACCCCGCATGCAGGGTCACCCCTATCATTTTATCGACCCGCAGCCACAGACTTAGAGTACCTGAAAGAAAACTCATCTGACGTTGACCCACGAACCATGCACCTGAAAGATATTATCAATATGATCACCCCTCTGCTCCCTGCCCGCCTATCAAGCTACATGCTATGTGCAGAAAGACCCTGTTGGCAGTACATAAAGTACATAACCGCCCACTTCCTCGATACAC
The DNA here is from genome assembly GCF_055883805.1 of Amblyomma maculatum. Lineage (NCBI taxonomy): Eukaryota > Metazoa > Arthropoda > Arachnida > Ixodida > Ixodidae > Amblyomma > Amblyomma maculatum. The sequence goes on from NC_139344.1 coordinate 433,086,881, forward strand.
GCCGAGCCTCCCTGATGTAGAGGTTCGCAAGAGGCATCTTACCAATCAGAAGGCGTGCTTTCGTCCCTGCGACGTCAGGAATGATTGACCGGTGTCCCTTCTGCTTGGCCCGAGCGACAGTGGAGCACATCTTTCTTGACTGCCTAATTCCCGCAGCACTCCTAGAGTGTCTGAGAGATATGCTCGGCCTCCCCGGGATCCCATACCCCACCGTGCGCTACTTCAACGCGCTTCCAAAGGAAGGGCGCAAGCAGTTTGTCATGACACTGGCAGAGGTCAACTATCAGGTGTGGTTGGCCCAGTTTGTCTTGACACTGGCAGAGGTCAACTATCAGGTGTGGTTGGCCCGCTGCAAAGCGGCCTACTCGAACAAGACTCCGAGCCTCCATGAAGTCAAGACCAAAATCAGAAAAGAACTATGGTTCCACGTAGAGAGAGAGGGAGACGCCACTTAGGGAGAAATAAGTTTTTTGAAGAATGGGGACACCCCATGGTGATCTTCAAAGAAGAAAACGGAAAGCTCGAAGTGAGATATTAGAAGACTTGCTCGCGTCAGGCTTCGACCCACCGGGGTGGTGCGGACTTGGTGCATATGCACTGCGACCCCGCCCCGGTGGGAACAGGCCGGATTGCATGAGCCCCCTGGCTGGGAAAAGCCCGCTCCCCGAAACAAACAACCCCCCAAGCCTTATGGTGCGCGAGGCCTTGCCTGGGTTAGCCGTAGGATGATGATGGTCGCAGGTTGAGGTCTGTACCCTCACAGGAGGATTGCACCTAGTGCATCCTTCTTTCCATCTGACAAGGCAAGATCGATTATGTAGTATCTTGCAGTCATCCATCGTAGGCTGTCGTTTGCTGATGACGCTGCTGCGCACAGAATCGTTCCTGCACTCCACCCGGAGAATCCGCCTGTCCGGTGCCGCGTTACTGTCGCCGCTGCCCGGGCCCTGGATCGAGTCATGGAACAACCTACCCCGGCATTGCGCCCGTCCAAGGCGCAGTGCTTGACATTCACGGTGCCGGAACCTGTTTCGGGGGACAGCCTCATCGACACTGTCGAGGAGGTTGTCGGAGTAGGGGGCTGCAGTACCTGCTGCAGCTTGGAGTTCTTCGTTTCCTGGCCGCCGTGTCCTCCAAGGCGCAAGCGACCAAAATGGTGGCGAGAGGTGTCCTGCGTTTCGCCGTTAAAGAAGTGCCGCTGAAATAGTTGGGAGGTCCGGTGGTTTATGTTACGGTTACTGTCTTCCCCCGTGCATCAGTGACGAGGCTTTCGCTGCGGCGCTTTCCCCGTACGGAAAAATCTGATCCGTCCAGAGGTAGCGGTCCAAGCTGCAAATGATGCGGTCACCGTCAAATTCCTAATGGTAACTGGGATCCGCGTGATGGTGGAGTATCGAGGAATTAAACGCGTGTGTTCCAGGTGCTGTATTAAGGGCCACATTGGCGCTGCTTGTCCGGTGCTGCGCTGCGGTCGTTGCAGCGCTTACGGCCATGATAGTGCGAGTTGGTCGTTCCGCGTGCAAGCGCTGTGGTAGCGGACATCCAACGATGGATTGTGTTCTACCGTGCTCTTGTGCAGCGGCTGCCAAGTCGTCCTCGGAGCATGACGTGCAACCCAAAAAGGCCGCGAAGCTGGAGCTGTCCGGCGACACCCTGACGAAGAGAGGGACGACGACGACGCCTTGACGACCATGTCTGAGGCCCTCTCGGACGGGGCAGCCATGGAGTCCTCACCCGATAGCGAGCCTGCGACGCGGGTGATAACCTCTCATAGTGACTCAGAGACTTCCCCCTGACGCACCCGGCTCTGAGCCCTAGCACTAGAGTCGCAACCCGTGGCGGGCCAGCACACGCACGGTGACAAGCTGCAGACGACACCCGCTCCACAACTGAGGTCGGCAAATCTGGAGGCTCTGCTGAACGACCCGCACCTCCTGCACTCGGCGGCGTCCGCCCCCGTCCTCCCGAGTAAGAAGGTCGCCCTGTCTGGCGTTACGGTGGCAAGACGCTCTGGCTCCGCGTGGCCGCAACGCCTGAGTGCGGGCCACGCTATGAAAGCGCCTTTGGCGGACGACGGCAAGCGTCACTTTTCCGGCGCAGAGACCTGTGCATCTTCTTCGAACGCATCAGCACCGCATAAGAAGGTGTTGAAAGCACCAGACGGCTCCGAGATGGACTTCTCGGACGCCGAGTCGTAACCATCACGGCGCCGCCTCTCAGGCTCAACGGCTGCTGCGGCCGCACCCTCCTCGTCCTCTTCGACTGTATGGGGGTGGCTTCGACGCGGCTCATTCGGCGCCGACCAGCGCCCACCGCTTCTCGCTCCCGGCTAATAATCGCCTCGGCAGCGGCGCTGCGGCCTGCGAACTGCGTGCGTTCCGTTGAGTGTGTGTGTGGGTGTGTGTGTATGTGTGTGTGTGTGTGTGTGTGCGTGCGTGCGTGTGTGTGCGTGCGTGCGTGCGTGCGTGTGTGTGTGCGTGCGTGCGTGCGTGTGTGTGTGCGTGCGTGCGTGCGTGTGTGTGTGTGTGTGTGTGTGTGTGTGTGTGTGTGTGTGTGTGTTTGTGTGTGTGTGTGTGTGTGTGTGTGTTTGACTGCGGTTTTTATTGCACAGACGCGCGCGCCACACGGCCAATGTCGACTTCCGGGCCTGCAGTAATCAGCTCTTCGCCGTTTCCTGGCCGCCTCAGTAGAGCTATTAGCTGAGGCTTCAACACCGAGCATCAACTCCCCGAGCGTCTCCCTAGTGCTACTGTGCGGACATGTTTCCGGATTTTGCCCGACGAACTTGTCCGTGAGTCTGTTATGTTCTGCTCCGTTCCTTTGTTTCTGATATGTAGAGTTGTCTTTGTTCCTCCTCTATTTTTATGATGGCCCTTTTTCGTTTTGCTTCTTTAACGCGGAAGGCTTCCGCCACCCTGACAAGCAAAATGAGGGGCTTCATCCCGCGCGTTCGCATCGAGTAGATGTTTTGTTTTTGCAGGAGTGCAACTTCCGCACTCCCGCCGTTGTCCTTTCCTTTCGTTCTCGTTTCAATGTTGAGGCTTTTTTCGTTAATGGACTCATGGTGTTGTGGCGTAGGCGTGATCTTTCTTTCTCCAGCATACAAGGCATGTGCTCATTGTACATATGGCATAGATGGGCGCGTGATTGTCGTTGACGTTATTCTGGATGGCCGCAGGACTCATTTTGTCAACGTGTACGCGCCAGGCGCACGTAGTCTGACAAACTAGTAGTCCTCTCGCGATCCACACACGCCCTTTCTGACGCAGCGCGTTGCAACCTCACGCTCAATGCAAAAGTTAGTGTCGTCAAGACACTAGCGTGCGCTTTCACCCTTTATGTTTCGCGTATCGCGACAATCCCGCGCCGAGTGATAAACATGCTCGCGTCCCTCATAGGGACTTTTGTTTGGGATGGCAGGACTGCGTTAGCCGCCCGTGACATCCTACACCATGTGTGCTTACACCCAAACAATACCTCGGTCCACAGTCGGACAGACCTCTGTCTTTTCACCACGAGGTTGCAGAGATAAAGTCGGCTCTCGATGTAGACCTGTGAGATGTCAATGTAGACGACCTACCAGCCGTACGCATCAGCGAATTATTAACCGTTCGCAGGCTTTCCGCTGATGAGCAACGAGAGACCACTGTACCCAAATGGCGAGCGTAGGCAGTTTGTCGGCTGCCAAGTAAAGTGCGAGATTTTGGCTGGCTTAGGCGCTGGGGCGTCCTCCCCAGGAGACAGCGCCTTGTCAGATAGGGTATTGTACCTAATGACCTGTGTGCCAACTGTGGTGCTCCTGAGAGCCTTGCTTATGTTTTTTTCGAATGTGTAGTTGCGAGAACAAGGTGGTGGCTCGCATATAAGATGTTTAACGTCCGCATGAACCCCGGTGTCAGGCGCCGGCGCAACCCTCTCGAACACCTTGGGTTCACTGGGGTTCTTTTTGTGTTGTTGCGTTGCAGGTGCCTCACTGAGGCGCGCCGCACACCCGCCCGAGCAATGTACTTAGCCTTGAAGAGGCTGCGCCTGGACAGGCTGCGTCTGGACAGTTAGAAACAGACGGCGAGACTCGGTTTCTGCGGAGCTGGCACACGCGCTTCTATGTTGTACGGAGTAGCAAACTTAAGATGCCTGTCGTCCTTTATTAGAGCCCTCCCCGTTTATACTGTTTTCCCCTCTCTGGGGAATCATGTTTTTATTATGTATATGCAACCTATAGTGTTTTGCATAGTACTTTGGTTTGTGAGTAATGTGCGTTTTTGTATGTAAGTACCCAATAAATTCTCTATGTGATCATTCATCAATTTGTGCGAGCTGCTCGTGCCTGGCAGGCTGTGTTTGTCTGGGCTTCAGGAAGTTCTCGAAGTGCTGTGCCAGGCTCACTGTAGGTTTCGCTGACCCTGCGCCGGCACCAGGCCGCGTTGCTGCGGTGTTCAGGGTTCTGAGAAAGACCTGCTCGCACCTGCAGTGCGGTCTACCAAGGAAGGTACAATAATAAGACAAGAGCCTTTAATGGGTGATGGTAGCGGCCACGATGGTGTCCATTCGTAACGCTTTATTTTCATGATGTCATCAGCGGTGTTGCATGTCGTGCCTTAAAATTATAATGTCGTAATGAGTGGTGCATTATGTTGTACCTTTGGTTAACTTATTAAACTTTATTCTGCGCCGCTTTGGGAGGCCCCCTACTTCCTCCTCCTGGCACGCAGGCCTGAAATACGGGGGCTGGAAGCTCCACGACTAAGGACTGACGAATATATATTGATTATTCGCTGCCTCAGCCGCCAGGCGGACGGCTGTTCGCATTTCAGCGGGGACGTCACTTCGCAGCAGGGCCTTTCAGGCTTCTCTACTCTTCATGTCCCGAACGCGCGGAGACTTAGGGCATTCCAAGCGTATATTCTCGAGGGTTCCTATCGCTTCGCAGGCTTTACATTATTTATTTTTTCTCTAATCTATCTGTGTGTGAAACAACCAGACAGGGTTTGGCAAGTTTTCGTCTTCTAAGCGCCACCAGGCTACGGCCTCTTTATTGTTTAAGCTAGGACCTGGTTGCGCCCCCCCCCCATTATACGTCTTCCTAATATATAATTTTCGACAATTTCTTTATGGGTTTTCTAACATTCGTCTATCTCCTGGCAGTCGGGCGGCGCCACGTTTGTCCGAAGTAGAGGACTCGGGCTAAATCAATGCCGGGGATGGAAGTATGTCCTCAGACCAAAGTTAGGGTGATTTTTTTATCGATATTAACTGCAGCTGATAGAACGCGGGAGGCTTCTTGCAAAACTCTGCATTTTCTGATATTCCAGAGAAGTCTTACTGTCTAAAGATCGAGCTAGTTTTCGTTCCAATGCAATCGAGCGCTATTTGGACCTCTTCAGCCGTGTCTATGTTTCTGCTCCGAATGGTGGCAGAGACGACTGGCGTTCCGCTACCACTGGCTACAGCAGCGACTGCAGTCCCCGATCAGCGCTTACTCTGAATTGTTTTGCTCTTTTAGCTCCACCCCCCTCACCCCCAATGCTTCGACTCTCTTTTTGCTTTGCTGCTTGTGGGGGACGATGATAGTCTCGCGACATCATTGCGCTAGGCAGCCTTGTCTGCTGTGCCCCTATCTGTTTTTCGATCCACCCATTCTAAAATGATTGCACACTTGGTTGTCCTATACTTAATCTCTCATTTTGGGTGACCTTTAAATAAATGTTGATGTCATCAGTGCTTTAGCATGTACCTTTAACTTATGATGACCTCATCAGTAGTGTAATATGTCGTACCTTTAAGTAAATGGTGACGTCATCAGTAGCGTCCTGTCTTGAAATGAGCACGGCAATGAGGTTATCACATGGTGGCATCATAGACCCAGACCTCTGAACAGTATACCACGGCCATGTATATTACCAGGAAGTGACATCGTAATTACGCCACATCCGGTCGTGACGTCGCGAATAGTGATAACGTAACCAGGCTATTGAGAAAAGGGTACTCTGGATCACATAATCTGGCAACGCCTTGATTCCCCTGGCGCCAAGGAAAACATAAATAGTAGAGAAGCCTGGGAGCTGCTACTGAGGAGTGAGTCCCCCGCCAACCAGCAGCAAGCTATCCGCCTTGCGGCTATCCGCCCGTCCCATAGGCCTACGTGCCGGGGGCGGGGAGTAGGGGGCCTCCTACATCGCTGGAAAAATAAAGTTCATAAGAACAACAACAACAACAACACGCTTATACGAAGCTGACCCCGCCGGGCGTTCGATTATGGTGCCCGTGGGGCGCGTTTCATTTTGCGTTTCCTGGAAGGCCGCACCACACAGCATATCGTCCCGTGGTAATGGCAAGGCTGCTGACAACAAATGAAGGCACCTGCAATACCCTTGAATGAAACTTTATTGAAGCGAGAACGTTCACTACGAGGGCTGGTGCCGAGCTTCGAGTACGCCGTATGTCGCGACCGAGTGACGTCACAGCCAAGGTCAGCTGCGCAGCCTCTTCGCCAATCTCTGTCGGCGCTGCCTAGCAGTGCTTAAGAGGTGTGCGACTGCTCGTTATTAAAAAAAAAATTGACTAAGTCTCCATCCGGGAATCGCACCTTCAGCCCTTTGATCCCCAGCCGGGCGCTTTACCGATGTGCCACTCCCCGAGTCGTGAATTGTTTTTCTTTACTGCATGGAAGTACTTTCGTACAAAAAATGATCAACTACACTTACTTAAACTTTTTCATGCCTGAAGTTACCGGGCTGCTTGCGCTCTTCATAATTCCCTTGTAAAAGAAGAAAAAAAAGGATGTTAGCGGAATTCCGCAAGTGACAGATGCTACGATTGGCGCGCAGTTTGAAAGTACGAGAGGCTGAAATAGTAAGGCCAATTGTTAAGGCCAAATAGTAAGTAATTTCAGGCCAATTGTTTCTTTCCTCATGTTACTTTGCATAATGAGTTGACAGGGGTCCCCGAGGCTTGCAATCTCTGAAACATACCTCTGAGTCAAATTTTCGTAATCTGGCAATGCCCCTATTCTCCGGTAGCAAAAGAAACTGATCCCCTTGATTAAATAACCTAAGAGTCCTACATCCGCAGCCCAAATATGGATGAACAAAACATCTTCCTACGCCTGGCGAAGGAGGCTTACTCCAAGACCTCTGCGGCCACGGCACTGGAGAGCCGGCAAGGAGACCCCGGCCCCGAGGTCCATGTCGGTGTAAATAAAGTATTCTCACTCACTCTCTCATCCACTCAATTAGGGTGACCCGAAGGATGTGACGTTACCCATCTGCCGTCAGCTTTGAGGACCAAGCGGAAACGAGTGCGCTCCAACGGCAGCGGGCAGCACTTCTTGCTTTCCGCGAGTGACATTGCTGCACATTTCCTTTCCTCTAAAAGAATTATAGAACGCCTTTGAACTTAGACGCGCTCGACATAGAAACCAAGGAGAGTTTAGCTGATGCCGTATGGCGCAGGAGACTAGAAGTTGACTTCTGATCTCGAGGTAGTCACTGCTTTTCGCTAGGTATATCCACTTTTGCAAGGCGTGCATAAGGGATCGGTGAAGGTGTGGTGGTAGCGGGACGCACTATAAGGAGACGGGAGGGAGTGCGTCTGGAGTAGTCGCCAGAGCGTCTGGTGATAGCTACCTAGAGATGGGGTGAAGAGGGGGTGGGGTAGAGAAGTCGCTCCGCCCGATAAGCCTGCGTAAGTTTATTGAAGGAGTGCATGCGATCACGCGTGAATCCCGGATCGGAGGCCGTTGGCGCCCGGTTTAGAGAACCTCGGCCTAACGCAATTGATGGCCTCGTTACCGGGATTCCCGGAGTGCGCAGGCACCCATATCAGCTCCACATAGCGGGGCGGGTTGGCGGCGGGCGAGCTCAGTGGGCTGAATGCAGAAACGTGAACTCTACCACGCGCAAAATTTAGCATCGCAGTTTTAGAGTCCGAAATTATGTAGCGTGCTTCCGTGTGGTCAAGCGCCTAGACGATGGCTGCTTCTTCGGCTTCCATCTTCTGGCGCAACACCAAGGAGTGCGGGGCAGCGTGCAAATGCTGTGTTGTTCAATACGTAACCTTGGTCTGCGTGCTACACCGATCGTGTGCGGCCGCCGCTGCAGAAGCAGCTTCCGCTGCCAATGGAGAACAAAGCGGGCTAAACCTCAAACATTACTGTATCTCCTACCCAGAACAAAGCGGGCCATGAAAGAGAATGCTGTGGTGTATTCCAGCGAACCCAATGTAGCTCTGATCTCAGAGGCCGATCCTCCTCTGAAGAGGAGCGTTTGTTCCTAGCCACTAAGTAGGCCAAGAGCGAAGAGGAGCGTTGCTACACCTGCAGCAAGAAGAGGCGTTTTCTTTGAAGAATGGACGACTCGGATGGTTTTGTTCTTTAGAGACCCCTGTCAAACCGAGTCTAGATGAGTCCTTAGTCGATGTACTAAATGCTGAGAAAATAATGCAAGGCTTAAGAGATCACATCCTCCGTGACACAATCATGTGGTCCGTTCCTGCACATGCCTGTAACAGCTCAAGCAAACCCAAGGCAGATCCCGGCTGTCCTGCCTCCGTGGCGCGAACGCGGATCAAAACCATTGTGTGCGGTAGTGCGGAAGAAGCAGACAGCGGTCGTTGATGATGCGAAGGGCCAGCTGTCGTCCCCGATCGTCGAGCAACGGCTGCGGCTTTTTAAGCGCCGAAAAATAGGCCAATAAAGGCGGTCAACGAAGACGCCCTCATGAGTGTCTAGTAAATCGCCTAGTATAGACACCATGGAGTCCCTAGCAAGATACAGGGCCATAAGACATTATTTTATGCTTATCAGTGACCTGGAAACCGCCATTACAGTGCTCGCTTTTTGCCGCTGCTATCTTCTTGTTGAGTCGGCATGTCGACGCCAGTGTTCAATAGTGGATGGTGGGCTTATTGCGATTCGTGTTGATGTGCGTGTGTGCTTGAAAGTGTCTCGTGCGCAGCGAGCAGACTCCTGCTCGGCCGGGTCATTTCTACTGGTTTGCATCGTCTCGCTATAGCAGAGCTGCCAGCCAATATTGTGGATTTTTCGGGCCCCTGCCTCCTTCCAAATGCCATTCTAATCCTCACTTGTGGACGTGGCCGCAGACTATTCCCGCATGATACTGCTGTGAGTGGGTCACGGTTTGTTTCTTATACGAGCTATCCTGTTTAGGTTCCCGGTATTTGCTTACCTCTTCCTTTGGCCATGATGCCTAATTTTATTGTTTAATGTGTCCACACGTTCGACAAACAACGGCAGGAAATACACTTTGCGCATTGGTGTGGGACCGATGCTTTGTTTTTTCAGGACTAACTTTGGTACAACTGCGGACATTCTTTTCGCTCCTGTTGTCACGTGATGCAGTTTTCACATTGACCGATTCGCCTCGTTGCGGAGTGGGCATCGTTTTACGCATGCTATCCTCCAAGATGGAGCGCACTGTACATATAGGTGTGTTGGTAGGCAGAGATTATTTGTGGGTATGTCGTAACATGGACGGAGACTTTGCTTTGTAAATGTGTAAGCGCCATTCACGAGCTCCATGAGTAACGAATAAACCAATTACAGAAGTCTGTAAGTCATCTTCTCTGCAAGGCCTGCTTTCCAACTAAAAGGTCTCGTTCCTATACGTCACACTCGTATTATTTGAAGAAGCGAGCAGAGGAATAAATTTTCCTTTCTACGCGAACTCTAATGTTCAGTTGACTTCAATATGACACAGGGAGACACGTCGAAAAGGTAGAATGGTTGAGTACCACCCCTTCATATGTAAAAAAGAGGATGAAGGGGGTGGAGATTGTCAAGCGCTTCGCTGCTCCAGCGTGACTGGTTTCGGCCCATTGGTCACGCTTCCTCCCTTCCTCACTTTCCCGAATCGCCGGCATGAATGCGACATTGAAAGGCGTCTGCCTCTTTTCGTTTCAACAAAAACTGCAAGAGTGGCGTCTGTGAACGAGAACTTTTGGTTGGAAAAGAAGCCTTGCAGAGAAGATGACACACAGATTTCTGCAAATGGTTCATTATTCGATTTATTGCTCCACGCTTTTTTGAACCTGTGCCAGCTGAACTTTTAAACTGTTGTTTTGGACACAATTCGTGGTGTCACGGACCTGGGCAGGGTGCTTCGAACTATCGCTCGAAACAGATTGGCGAGCTGGTTAGGCAGCTGAATCTGCGAAAGGGCTACGTATTGAGGGATGGAAAGCTCTCCGCGGCCACAGGCGTGAAACGCGATAGTCCGACAAGTTTATATCACGAATACATCCCTGCCAGTCTGTCCAAACCTCTTATATTGCGAGGTATTGCAATTTCCGCTGAGAGCATGCGACCTCAGTCATCACTTCCTTTCGCAGTAACTCTCAGGTGCACACCAAGTCGTGACAGAAGGGAGGAAACATGACTAAATGCATGTTTATCGGCCAGTAATGCCAGTCTTATAATAATATTGTAAAAACAATAATATTAATGATAATAATAACATAAAATATGAATAATGTACTAATAGTGCTAGGCAATAATGTCAGTTAGATATTCGAGCAGCATTTTAAGAATCAGTTTCTCGCGTGGGTCACTTCACTCCAGTTATATATATGGCACAGTCTAAAGGTTCAGTATCGTTATCTCACAATGAAAGCTGTGTAAGACAGGAGTACACGCCGCTCACAACTCTTAACGATGCCTTTAAGCGAACGCACGTATACAAAACGGTGGCGCTGTCACCTTCGCAATGCAAAAATACCTGCAGATTCTTCGCCTCCGCTACGACTATGTATCCTTGAGGAAGTATCAAAGGCCTGCAGTACTGCCGTTACCTTGCATGTGCCTTTGGAAGCAAGTGCAGATTTTATGCACGCCTGCAGCTTCACCCACCGAAGTGAATGGTCCGTTAACGTTGATGAGGTAGTGTTAGGTGATGATATTGCAGGTTCGTGTAAGAGCCTTCGAGTTGGATCAGGAGGAGGACGACAAAGTTTGGGAATGGCACTCGCGGGAAACTCGCCGTCATGTGAGATTGACAACTGTGGGAACAGCCACGGAATAAAAGTAGCAAGCAGCGTCTGGTGCCTGCCCTCCTATATTTCGATTTCTAAACCTAGGAGAATAATGTGAGCTCCTTTATCTATCTTTCCTGAAGGTTCCATGAGGAACGCCAACGACCCCCAGGGAGATACTAGGAGCTCCGCCAGCGAACACAACCGGAGAGATATGAAGAGGGCTTCAGGGAGGCATCATGGGCCGCCTCAAAAGGAAGAGTGTCATAGAGCGCACTCGTATGTGCCGGATGTTTAATCAGGAAAGTGGTCTCTTTAATTGGAAAGCGAGAGAAATTGCCGAAAACAATTCTAATCTGAATTTTTTTAGTTTTTGGCCGCGTGCATGCGGCTTCATCACTGATTCTGGCACGCGTGCCAATTCCGTGTTTTTTGATCGTGCTCATTGTCGCGAGACGCAACTTTATCAGTTTCTATGTCGCGCAAGATGCTCCGATGTGTTTTACGAAACGTCCGGCCAATTGCGTGTATTTATGCAATGTTCTGGTTGTGCTATTCACCGTTTTCGGTGTTATCTCGACCTTTCTTTGCAGCCTTTACATCGAGCGCTGATGACTGAAACCTCGTACTTCAGACTTTCAGCGAGCACGTTTGCTGCAAATGCCGCCGCGAATTTATTCAGTTATTTTGAGGGCACAATCGGCAGCCAATAAAGAGTTGATTTGAGTGCGATTATGCCCGGCTTCTGATTTGATGCCTACAGCCTTGTCACTACCACGTGACATCAGGTTGAGGTACTGCCCTTCGTGTACCGGTTTACCCCTTCAGGCCAACACCCCAGCCCTGTAAACATTCAGCTCCCAGATCAGCCTGTCCTGGTATATGTTGAGAAGATGAAGCGCCTTTTCAGCCGCGCAGATCCCGGTATGTCAAAGGTACGAAGGTGAACCTGTTTTATGCTCTCTGTGAAAGGTCAGCTATTTGCTGGCCTTCTTCGTCCGCCGCCAAAGACCGTTGTGGAGTTCTTTCTCAGGAAGCAGCAAATGTCAAAAAGACCTTAGAAGCAAGGACCAGACTCTACTACCGGCCTCTTGAAACGCGGTCTGGAAGCCACTACGAGACCACACCTACAAGCGCAGATAACCTACGGGAGATGATCCTTCAAGTCGTTCATGAAGAATAGCGCTGACTCCTGTCGTCGCAAGCTTAGCCGCAGGTTGCATCGCTCGCGGACGTCATCTGTGACGAAGTCCAGCAAGCGTTGGGCGTTCCTAAGGTGACAGCTCCGACAGCTCGAACGTACAAGCCACAGACATGAACTATGCTGCTGCAGTAAGTCGTCCTGCTCCCCAACGTGACGTTCCAAGCGATTGCCGCTACAGCCCTGTTCCCGAACGCCGCCGTCTGGCACCGGATCTCCAAGCCTAGCAACGATCTCAGGCCACAGGAAATGCGATGCCTGGAGCACATATAACAACCTATAGCTCTGCTTCCATTGGCACATCATCCGTCACCGCCTGTTGAGGCGGATTGGCCTCCGTGATTTCGCCATCGACACCCCACGACTCCGTCCAAGCGAGCGAGCACAGGCAATCGGCGACTTCCTGCGCAGGGGAGAGTACGCATCGCCAAGACGTATGTCACGCTCTGCACTGCCGTACAATGTCTGATTTGCGTACCCGGGCACCGATTACGTGCAAGAAAGGTCTCCTAGTCGCCGTAGGGGAACTAAATGCAGCAACCTTTGCAGGTGAATTTGCTAAACAACGAACTAACGATGATCCTCCACCGCCAACGACGAGGGCCGATGCTTCAGCCAATACCCCGCGCTATGCACGACCAGGACATCGATAATCACGTGACCAAACGTTAAACTGCACCACCCAGTGAAGTGGCAACAGTGTGCCCTAACCGCGTCCACAGCAAACGACGAAATAGAGATCGAATATCGAAGCCAACATGCAATACGAGCACCTGAACAGGTGTCCCGAAATCGGCGCACATTTTCATCAAGCCGGTACAGCGCTAGGCCCGCGCGGCGTCGCGTGGAGAGCATGGAGAGAAAATCCCCCTTCCCCGCGCGGGAGAGCGCGTAGCTTTATACGCGTTGCCGTCACCCTCTTTCCCATTGCCCGGGGAGGACGGTGGTTCATCGGTCTGGAATGCGCCAGAAAATTCGAGAATCTTCTATGGGACTTGGCCAATGACGACGCGCAGCTCGACGGGAGGAGAAGAGAGCGCTATAACCAGCGAAGCTAAGTGTGTGTGCGCGCTAGCTTTGGCGCGTACTAACCGGCAGACGCGGCGCGCCCTATTTAAAGAGACCGCGCCGCTTGTGCAGTCAGTCAGTCAGTCAGTCAGTCAGTCAGTCAGTCAGTCAGTCAGACAGTCATTCAGTGTTTGCAGCGTGTTCGCCTGTGCTTCGGCTGGACTCCCGGGGATCACCCGCTGCTGGCAAGCCCACGGACCTGCAAGGGAGCGGCGCTCGTCTCGTATGGCGGCCACATCGTGACTCTTGAGGCGTCGGACTGCAACAGTGCCCGGTGAACAATTGGTGTTTGTTTATGTAACTCTCTCGTGTTTCATCTGTGTTGTAAAGCATCTATGTTATTGAATTCCTCTGTAATTGCATGCTTAGCGTCTGTTATTCTGTGAACCTCTCGTCTGTGTATTTCAAGTGATCTTCTGTATTCCTTTGTATCGTCTCTAGCTGTACATAAATTGTGTTTTGTTTGTTACTTCTGACTCCGATCCTTACTCTGGTTTGAACCGGCGACAGCTGGGCACCAAACGGCCACCCCCTTTTGTCACTACTAGGTGGTTGAATTCCGGCTGAGCTTGCCACGCAGGTCGAGGGCATCTCTTTTGCGACCGGAACAACTACCCCCCCCCCCTAACTCTAAGGGTGTCTGGGGTGCGCGCACCGTTAAGGGCGCATCGTTATTAATACCTCCCCTAATTATTAACGGGTGTCAACAGGTGACCTCACCTATGCTGTCGACGGTCGCACAGTTACCGCCCTAGAGGACACCAGAACCGACTATTGTGTCATCATGTGCAGCTTTAGTCGTCCAGCTCAAGAAAGTGACGACCACTTGGGATGGCCCGATAATCCGAACCTCCTGAGGTAACCTTGTTACGCTGTGGAGTGAAGCACGGCAAGGCTTACAGTAAGTGGACATACCTACCCTACCAGTTTCGTCGTCCTACAGCAGTGTGCCGACGACGTGATTCTGGGCATGGAGTTTCTGAACGAATATCGGGCGATCATCGTTCTCCGATCCAAGCTCATCACGTCCTCAGCGGACAAAGTCATACTGCCTATAACTACGTCGAAGCAACAAATCAAATTGCTCTAAATCTCCTCGGCAGATAATTGACTGCGCCGTCCTAATCAAGAATCATAGTCTGCATAGGTAGCGGAAACATCTAAAGCACCGAAGGAAACACCCTGTTGCTCTTTGAACATGAACTGAGAATTGCTGGAGGCGTCGTCTTTCCCCGTCAGCGCCAGGCTCAAGTGCTGGTCACAACCTTCGCCGAAGAATACCCGCACCTGAACAAGGGCACGGTTATCACTTGTATTGACGAATTAGTGGACATCTGATATGTATTCGCCCTCCCCGATCAACCCCCGGAAGACGCACATGACAAATGTTGTCAGATTATGCTTGACAGCAACCCATAATTACCCCAAAGCAGAATAGAGCAGATTCGCATTCTTCTTCAAAGCTGATGATAATGATGCCTCTGGCCTTCAGTCTGATATTAACAAGGTTCTTGATTGGTGTAAGGAATGGATATGGAAATAAATATTAATAAGTGTAAGCATGTGCACATTTCTCGTAGTTCCAGCATACCCACTACTTATCAGATTAACAATGTTTCTCTTGAAACTGTGCACTCTTACAAGTATCTAGGTATTTACGTTTCTTCTAACCTATCTTGGAAACCCCACGTTGACTATATCATAAATAACGCAAACCGCATGCTAGGGTACCTCCGGAGAAATTTCTCTCGTTCATCCAGTTCTTTAAAATTATTGCTTTATAAAACTCTGGTACCCTCCAAATTAGAATATTCTGCATCTGTCTGGAGCCCTGGCATTGATTCACTCGTTTCCGATTTGGAAGCTGTGCAGAACCGCGCCTGTCGCTTCATACTGTCAAACTATCACAGAACAAGTACTGTAACTGCCATGAAATCAAGTTTGTCCCTTCCACTTCTATCTCACCGCAGATCAGTAGCATCATTATCCCTTTTTCATAAAATTTACAAAAACAGCTACCTGAAAGAAAGATTACTAACAAGACCATCTTACATATCAGTGCGCATTGATCACCGCCATAAAGTTGGGGTTCCATCTAGTCACACAAAATGTTTCCCTGACTCATTCATACCTAGAACTTGTGTCAGTTGGAATCACCTTCCCCATGATATCGCATGTATAACAGATAACGACGCATTTCAGAAAGCCATTGTTTTTCTTTGAATATATCTAAGCTTGTTACGATGTTGTTTGCCCTTTACTTCCTGACATAGTTTTTACTTCTCTCCACTGCATTGTGAAGTTTTGTTTTCCTTTTTCTTTTTGCGCATTTTTTGTGTACTTGTACTGTATTTTTTCTGTAACATTGCTGTACTTTCATATACGTTTATGTATCCTACTCCCCTCTGTAATGCCCCAGGCCCTGATGGTAAATAAATAAATAAATAAATATACTGAGTGCTTCTCGTCATTATCTAACATCATCATCGAACACGTCCGACCTCTGCGTCGAAGCCCATACCCCACCGCGTATCGCCGCGAGAAAGCCAAACCATCCACGACAAGTCGACGAAATGCTCCGTGACAATGTTATCCACCAAAGAGCCCCTGAGGGATGTCAGTCGTTCTGGTGAACAATAACGACAAGAGGCTTCGATTCTGCGTCGGTTACCACCGCTTAAACTGCATAACAAAGAAGGACGTTTTCCCTCTTAATCGCATCGACGACCCACTTGATCTGCTCTGCAATGCAAGATACCTCTCATCGAAGCACCTGAAGTGAGGGTTAAATCATATTGAGGTCTACGAAAGAAATCACGAGAAGATCGCATTCATCACACCGGACGGCTTATTTGAGTTCAAGGTGACGCCATTCGGCATCTGATCCGCACTAGCGAAATTTCATCAGGTGAAGAGCACTTTTCTGGCGGGCTTGAAGTGGCAGACTTGTCTGGTATACTTGGATGAGGTCTTTTTCTTCTCCTCAAGCTTTGAAGGCTACCTGAAATTGCCTCCGACAGTCCTCGAGGCAATTCAGACATCAGGGGTAATGTTGAAACCGGATTAATGTCACTTCGCCTACGAGGAACAATGGTTCCTATGTCACATCGTTAGCAGAGATGGTGTTCGCCTAGAGTCAGTCGGCAGGCCAAGGGAACGGCAGCGTAGCTTCGGAGTACGGTTAGGAAACGCGGTTAGCTGACTTCTGATGCTGGCTCTTCTTCAGTATCAGGCCAATGGAAAGCCCTGCCCGCTACCGAGAGAGAGGAGGCGTAGCCGCGGAGTACGGTTAGGAAACGCATATAGCTAAACTCGGATACTGGAAAAAAACAACATACGGCGCGGTTGGTAGGTTGAGGGAAAGCTCTGCTCGCTGCCTAGGGAGCGATGGTATAGCTGCGGAGTACGGTTAGGAAACTAAGCTAGCCGACTCTATATGTTGGATCGAAACCTTCTCTCGTGACTAAAGGCATTACCTAGTGCCAAAGGTGTTAGTTTTTGTGGCCGAAGCAACCATTGTCTCGACGGAAGCCTGGCGGCTGGGGCGAACCAAGCTTGGGTTCTCTGGAACTCAACTTCGGCTTCAAAGAAAGGGAAAGATGGTGGAGAATAGCTGAAACCTAGTAAAACAGAAACTTGGGAAAAGACTGGTAGAACATACGTGTGGAAGCGAACAGGGTGGAAGCACCGGTTTCGGAATCGGTCAGTATCTCGGCGAACAGTTCACCAAGTGCTCATGTAAGAAGCATCCTCCGTTGGATGCAACGCCCTACAGCACGAGCGCGGACATAAGCATGTAACAAAGGATGGGAGTAAAGGGACTGAACCCTGATCGATATACCTTCCAATATGCACTGTCGGGCGAAAAAGGGAACAGTATCCAGCAGTGTGCGCCAGATTAAAGTCTGGCCACTTGCCTGGTACCTTGGAGTAGGGATCAACGCTAAGCAAAATCTACCTCTCTAGTACCTTAAGTAGAGTCGGGGTGGGAAACCGGGATGGGGGGACGGGGAACCTCAAAAGCGGCTTCATGAAGGAAACGTGTCTCAGACGCCGCAAACTCGGCAAACGCCTTATGATGGTGGAATGGTCTTGGGGCCGAGGGCTGCCCTTTCGGCTAAGAGAATGCTCGCCCTCTAGGAGGCCAGTAAGGGAGCTCAACTCAAATTGTCACTCAGTCAGACTCCTATACTGCCCACATTCCCCTCCAAATTAACAAAACCCTATCCTCATTTCTACTTACCCTTTCCCTACAACCTATCGCGTCGACTACGTCCCAGGGGAGATACGTGGGGTCTCCGCGGGCCCGCTCCCTTGTCTGTGGTTGCTGAGTAGCATTCCCCCCTTTCATTTAATAACTACGACTCAACAGCTTTTGTACGAATGGACCTGTTCATTCGTATCAATTCCGGAAATTTCTCTTCCCGTTAATACATGTGTGATACGGGAGGAGTCTGTCTATGGACTCCAACATACTAACTGACCAGGAGAAAATAGCTGCGATCCCATAGTTTCCACAACCAGCCGGTAAGAAAGATGTGCGCAGGTTCCTTGGGCTGCCGGGCACTATCAGCGATTTTTCAAACATTTTTCGTGCATCGCCGAACCGTTGACTCAGCTTACAAAGGCTGACGTAGCTTTTAAATGGAAAGAGCCGCAATATGATGCATTTGATTAACTTAGGCGCCGTATACATACCTTCCTGTATTTGTGTACTGCGACAAAAATGCAGAGACAAAGTCATACCCACACAAGCAGCGTTGGCCTAGGCGTTGTCTTGTTCCAACAATTGACGAAAATGAAAATGTTATCGCGTACCCTAGCCGTTCTCTGTCGAAAGCTGAAACCAATTAATCGACGACGGAGAAAGAGTGCCTTGCCATCATTTGGGCCACATCACAATTTCGCCCCTGCTTGTACGGATGACTATTCAGGGTTGTGAGTGACCGCCATGATCTGTGCTGACTCGCCAACTTAAACGATTCCTCCGGCCACCTTGTACGATAGAGTCTACCTCTTCACAAATACGAAACCACAGTCGTCTACAAGTCTGGCCGGTAGCATTTCGATGCAGACTGCTTTTCACGAGCCCTTGTTGACGCGATTCCGAAAGAAGATGAAGAAGATGCCTTCTTGGAACTGGTAAGCGCTAAAGGTTTGCGCAGCATCAGCACTCTGACCCCGAGTTGAAAGCCTTATTTGATTACCTCGAAAAAAAGATCACTTCTCCTGCTATGTTCCAGCCTGAGTTGTCGTCATTAGTCCTAAATAATGACCCTGTCATGAAGAACTTCTCAGCCAACAGTACCGCGACGCTCCTTGTTGTCCCCAAAAGTCTCACAAAGGTGACTTTGTAGGCGCTTCACGATGTGCCGATAGCGGGGCATTATGGCTTTGCACGCACGTTGCACAGGGTGGAAGAGAAATATTACTGGTCACGGTTACCTGCCGGCATTGCTCATTATGTGAAAGCGTGCCATGAGTGTTAGCGACGCAAGACGCCCCCAGTCAGACCAGCGGGTCTACTGAACCCAATACCACCCCCGATTAAGCCCTTTCAACAAATTCGGATGAACCTCCTCGCCGCCTCCCAACTTAATCAGCAGGAAACAAATGGATTATCGTAGCACCCTATTACATATGACCCGTTACGTCGAAGCGAAAGCATGTCGAAGGGTATCGCAGCAGGAGTTGCTATTTTTTTCGTCGAGCGAATTGTCCTACGACGCGGCATACCTGAGGTTCTAATCACGGAAAGAGGAACTGCATTTACGGCGGAGCTCACGCAGGATATCTTACACTACAGCCAAACGAGCCACTGGAGGAGAACTGCCTACCATCTCCAGACCAACGGACTTGCGGTGCGCTTCAACAAACCTATCCCAGACATAATCGCAGTGTACATCAAAGCAGAACACAACACCTGGGACGCCAACATGCCGTACGTTACCTTCGCGTATAACACAGCCGTCCAGGAGACAACCAGAGCGACCCCGTTTATGCTTGTGTACGGCAGAGAGCCCACGACGATGCTCGACGCAATGCTGCCGCACGTAACCGACGAAGAGAACCTAGACGTCGTCGCCTACCTTCACCGTCGCCTACCATTACGCGGGCTAAAGTTATCATTTAATGTTTTGTTTACCTTTCTGTGTTTATTTTGTAAGCATTGGATCCATGCCTTTTTAAAGGGGTGTAATGCCGTACCATTCAAATCTGTATTCGTTCTTTTTTCGACAGCCGCCCGCATGCGCCTTTATCATTTTGATATTGGCACGCGTATCAATTCTGTGTTTATTGTTTGACCGGGCTCCTTGTCGCGAGAAACAGCTTTATCAGTTTCTTTGTCGCGCAGCATGCTCTGAGATGTTCCTCGAAGATTCCGGCCACTTGCGTATGTTTCTGCAATGTTAGGTTGAGCTAGTCACCGCTTGCGCTTTTATCTCGATATTTCTTTGCCGTCTTTAAATTGAGTGCTGACGCTAGAAACACGAATTCGTAATTGAACGACCAGCGAGCACGTTTGCTGCAATCACCGCCGCGAAGTTATTCAATGTTTTTGAGGGCGCAAGTCAGCCCAATAAAGTGTTGATTTGAGTAGGCTTACGGCAACGACGAGCTTGGAAACCAGCGTGGAACGCCACTGAAAAACGCCTTTGGGAGGTTTCTAGCAGCGACGAACAAGTTCGAATAAAGAAGGAACCGAACGGATAAGTACTATGTTTTCCTTTCAGCTACAGAATGTGGCGCGTAAGAACGATAACGAAGTTCGACCCCAAATCGCAGAAATACTGTTCCCAAAAATTCGAGATCGAATCACGGCCTCCGCGGCTGCTTTTCGCCTCCATCGAAAAGCAAGGTGCCCGTGTGCTGTGCGATGTCAGTGCAAGTTAAAGAACACCAGGTGGTCAAAAGTTCCTGAGCCCTCCGCTACGGCGTCTTTTATAGCCCGGGTCTCTTTGGGACGTTAAACCCCAGAAATCAAACCTCGAATCACAGAACATTTATTGTACTTGCAAAGATCTGAACAGTTTTTGGCATCGTACGACATAATCAACGAATAGATGTTACCAGTTTTTTTAACACTGATAGGCCCAAAGCATATAAAGTCTTAGAGAGCGTAATTGTGCCGGCGTCGCCGAGCGAGAAGTCTTACGCCGAATTTTCAAAGGTGCTAAAAGATCATTACTGTCTCAAAAGCTTGGTGATATTGGAGAGCTGTAAATTGAACCGCCATGTTCAGAATGAATAGGAAAATTTCCAAGCCTTTATAGTGGAATGGAAGCATTTGGCGAAGAAGTGCGAATATGGAGACTTTGCGAGATGCCCTGCGTGACAGGCTAGTGGCCGACGCACGAAAATGAAGTGCGTCAGGGTTCCCTATTCGCCGCCGCAAACCTGACTTTTGAAGTTACCTGTAAGATGGCACGCAAGTAGGATGCAAGGCAAAAAAGACAAAACTAGGCTTCGCTGAACGCGGTCCCCTGGCGAACTCTAAGGAGGCCTGAAAACGGAAAACTGAACCAAGAGCAAAGAAAAACAGATATGGTATGTGCGGCAGGTGATATCTGTCTGACGCGCATTGGTACTAAAACATTATTTTCCGAAAACTGTCGAGAAGACATCAAGAGATGTGCTCGAATGCGAAACCTTTCTAAAGAAGAACGAACGCGTTAGATTGTTCTGACGAACAAGAGGAACAAGACATGCATCACTTCGTAAACTTGAACCATTCGTGTTACGAAGATAATGTGGAAGTTGAGGGTAAGAACTTACGCAAGGAAATTGACACAGGGGCGGCTTTTACAATTGTGCCCGAGAATGTGTACGAGTCCTTTTTCCCTGAAGTAAAATGCGGACCTTTTAAAATGTCTTTCCACACTCACACTGGAGAACAAATGCGTTATATTGGTCACTGTGAGGTATCCATGATGTGCAAAAAGTGCCGACGATTACGTTAATTCCTAATGCAAAATATGAGCGAAGCTCGTCAGCTGTTTCATCTTTTTCGATCGATTGAGGCAAAGATTTCGAGCAAGACATGTATGTACCATTATAGACAACCATTTTAATTTTCCCACATATTCCTTCAAGAAAAACTCCGCTGATAGTTCTTCACTGTCATGAAGGAAGCTGTGGGGTCGTAGAGAGAGAGAGAGAGAGAGAGAGAGAGAAACAACTTTATTTTCTCGAGCTAAATACGACGTCTGCTTAGACGCCGTCGATGGGAGTGGTTCCCTCTTCACAGGACCCATATGCATCCCTGGCCGCCTGGCCCCTGGAGATCAGGACGAGCTGGTCTTCTACGGCGGGGCTGGTTAGCACGGTCTCCCGTCGCTCGGTAAGGGAGGATGAGGGATGGAGTGGTGGGGTAGTGGGGCAGGTAAGAGGGGGGGGGGATTCCCTTGATGAAGTTGCATACTCCAATGACATGTTGGAGCGTGCCTGGAGCGTGTTGCAGAAATCACATTCCTTCTGGTACCTTTCCGGGTACATCTTGTGTTGAAGGTAAGGTAAGGGTAAGGGGTCGTAGAAACGAAGAGAACAATTAAGTTATCGAGATGGTGGTGGTTAAACATTTATTAACAATGAAATGGTTACAGAGGTGGTTGGGTTAGCATCTTACTGGCCCCCTCCCAAACAATATTAGGTGGAGCCCCTATTCTGGGCCCCATTGACAAGCAACGCCGCCCGCGTCCGTTGAACCAAGGCCGTTTGAGATTTGAGGTCTTGACAGTCGAGCAGGACCGCCTCGCAGTCTTCTCTAGTTGGATTGGGGTTGGGAAGAATAGATTTGTTTGGTTGACACCTATTGTGGCAGAGCATCCGCCTTGTGTTCGGGAGGTACTAGGTTCGATCCTAGTACACTGTAAATAATCTTCGTCTTGTTGACTGTCTTCTTTGAGGTAAGCGAAGAGTTTCCTTACGTTTTGAAGACGTCCACTGCATCTGCCCGTTTTGACTGCTTTTCAAAGTTACGTATCTGGCCCAGGAAATGATCTCGGACTGCATCCGCCTGCAGTGGTTGCTCAGCGCTGAGAGCATTCACTACCGTCAAGCACATTTTCTCCACGTTAGCATGTGACAGCTGCTCGGCTATTGCCCACAGGACATGAAAAATCTGCTGCTTCGTGACCTCTTCCTCCAGCGCCTGCCTCCGAAACTGGAGTTGAGGTTGCCTTCATCGCAAAAGGTGATGTTACCATTGGTAAGCTCTGAGTTGCGTGACCATGCCTTTAAGTGCTCCTGCCTGGGTTCTGTGGCTGGAATTCTGTCCGCCACGTTGTCCAGTCTCATGGAGCGGCATTGCATTCTCAAGTTAAAAAATTACTAGACACTTGGCGACTGAAGTGGCGAAAGGCGAAAGCCTGAGTGCCGCATTCTGCTACGCATTTGTTGGGAATGTGGTGGTGAATGAGGCTTCGAGTAAAGAGGGTGACTACTGTTTCACGTTTTCCTAGTTAATTAAGTAAATCATTAGGTAAATAATAATGTTTTATCACTACTAGTTAATGTTTGGTTTGAGTTAGTTGTCTTAACTAGTAAGTGCATGGTTAGTGCTAGTTAGAAGTGAAATTCTATATGCATGTGTTGCTATGGGCAACTGCATAACTATCATTCAATTAGTCATTAATTATCATCCGAATATCATAAAATTGCCCTAAATCAAGTTCTGATATCATTCGAATGCCATCGATTAAGTATCGATTAAGTAATGATTGGCATACGCCCATATAAGGCATGCACACGAAACGCGGACACATTTGGCAACACGGCTGCTAGCAACAGTATGAGGTATTAAAGGCTTTCGCCTTAACATTTACCACCCCGCGAACACCTGGGCCGCACTGCGAGCGTCGACGCCTCACCCAAGAACACGTTCTTCTCACCCACGATTGCGCCATCTTTTCAGCCATTGGTCGAGCCCGGGCCCCGATGCGTTCCGCTGGCATCACCCCAAAGGCGGCGGCGCTTACCGCGAATGCTTTCAGGCCTAGCCAGTTTTCAGAGAACGCGCCGGCTAGTCACTGATTGCAGCCCATGCCTCTGGTACTGCACCCAGCCGCCTGCGGTACGTCACAAATTGAATCTCTGGATTCCGCTTCTTTGTGGACACCGGTGCATAGGTTAGCATGGAGCCCACATCCCGTCTCGATAGAAACGCGTTTTGTCATGAGAGCCTTTGCAAGCGGTCATCTCCTTTAAGCACTTCACGTGAACACGGCGCGACAGGGAGAGACGAGGACAGAGAACACACAAGGACGAGCGTGTGTTCTCTGTCCTCATCTCTCTCTGCCATGCCGTTCATGTCAAGTATGTTTCACCAACTCGCTCAAACGTTTACGCCTCTATATAACTGTTTTTGAATAGAGCTGAGTCACTCTGGATTGGGCTTACCCCATCCCCTATTCCGATGGTATACTACTATTGGGGACGTGCCGCTTACCGTCCTCGCAGCAGACTTCTTTGACAGTTTTGTCCTGGTTGTAGCCTTCATTCTTGGCGATTATTGGATCCCACCATTCATATTTGTGTGAACGACCTCACCACCTCGGTGGCCGACCCCACTCTCCAAGCCACTCCGCCTCGCCAGGAAACGACGAGGACTAAGAAGCCTTTGTTGCAATTGTGGATTGTGTTCCCGCTATGAACGATGATTTCGTTCTTCCATGTCGGCAGCAAAACATACTAAGGGAACACCAGAGTTATAATTACCGCACAGCCTTGCTGGCGAGTGCCTCGCCATTTCCCGCAGTAGTATCGACCCCATGACCCAAGTGAGAATCATTCCAGAGCATTGAGAATCATTGAGAAGCATTGAAAGAGGGTTGAAATCTGGGTCAGTTGGTACCAGAGGTGGGCAACCTCATGAGGTTTCGACCTCATGAGGTCGACCTCAACCTCAAAATGACCTCAACCTCACGGAGTGAGGTGAGGTTGAGGTGAGGTCGGTGACAGCTCGAAATTTTTTGAGTGAGGTCACGAAATTGGACCTCAACCTCACGCGTGAGTTTGAGGTTGAGTGAGGTCGTCATTGTGTGAGGTCGAAATTGTGAGGTCCAGGCTTTTTGCTGTTGCCGCGGCTTTCTTCGAAGAGCGCCCCCTTTGACGCGGAGCTCGAGCGTACTGCCGCGGTGTGCCCGCCGACTCTCGGTGTTTGGTTACCCCCCAATCGGACGACCGGATGCGGCAGCCCCTGCCCAGCTTTCGGCATTCCACCGTAATGTCCGCAGCCCGAGACCGCTTCCCTCTGGTCTACTTGGAAGGAGATATTTTTTTTTACTTCACGAACTCCTCATGTCCCCCGTCAGCCACCCCCGTTTCCTCTGACTTGTTTGTGCCGATGCTTGCGGCAGGCTCAAACACCCAGGAGCGCGCAGAGCACATAACTCACGTTGACCCGCGGTGCTTGTGTCGGAGGCCGCAAAGAAAGCAGCAAACTAAAAAGCGAAGCAAATTGTCTTTGCGCAGACGGCGCGGAGCAGAACTGTGTCTTGTGCATGCCCGTTTCCAGGCTGCTGCCTTACATTCGATAAAGGACCCTGCTGTACATTACACGGAAACTTACAGAAAATGGTGCAGCGAAATTGTTAGGGGACGTGATACTGACAGATAAAAAAAAAACATGAACAAACCAGAAAAACCGGCACAATACCATCTGGGCATTTTATCGAAGTCCTCCCTTTCGAATTGTACGTCATCGTTCTATATTTCGGCCCTGTAAATTTATATTCTTGTATTTTCCAGAAGAACCTCTCTTTGGTCTTTGCTGCTTGTTTCTTATACAGATTCACAGGTGGCCCCGAACAACTGCAATGGGATGAAATGGACGGACATCTTATAAGACGCAACTGGTATACAGGAAAACGCATGCGCATGTTAACCATTTGCCGAGATAGAACAGACAAAAAATATATGGGGCTTGTATGCAGTCAAGCGCAATGAAAAAAAAAATGATTTCGCTCCGCTAAGGCCCTTTATTTCTCTCTCAAATTCTATTGAAATCAAGCAATGCAGGAGGAAGGAGGAGAGTAAGAGATTCTTAACTTCATAATATCAGGTTTATCTTGAAATCTCTTATTCAGGCGCAGAAAAAAAAAAAGAGAACAGCGTTCTCCTACATGTTTTTATGCGCTAGAAAGTATTGAGATGGTTTCCGGCTGGACATTTTGGTGTCTAGACGGACGAATTGGTGTGGCGAACTGAACGTGTCTGTTTTGTGCTCCCGTCTGCTCGAGACGGACAAATCAATCGGATGAAAATTTTTGTGGCCAGATGTCGGAATAATTTTTTCAGATGTTTGTTTTTTTTCTTTAAAGATCAATTTTAATGTACGTGATGTGAAGCCAATTACATGCAGGCACTGAGGAATGCCATAATAAGTCGATGTCTCAAACCTTCTATAAGCTCTGGGAAGCGCAGTTCTCTTCTGTTTTTAGTGTGCGATATTTGTTATTACTTTCGTCAACATGGTATTTATTTATATATATTTTCTTGTATGTCAATTAAGTTCGTACACTGCCGAAAAGAGAACAGGCTTCTTCCCTCACATTAGGCTCTTTTTCAGAGGCCCATAGCCCAACCCTCCTTTCCACTTACCCGCGCGGTCATTTAGTTTTTTTTTTTTCTTTTTCTTTTGCAAGTATTGGAAAGCGCGATCTAGTCTCTGAAAGCGGAGCTGGCACACATACGCCATTGCCGTTTGGTGTGTATTGGTGACAGTTGGGCATTCACCGCATGAGCATAACCAGATGCCTACACACCATGCATGGCAAAATTACTTTTGAAAAGGAATTAAATTACATTACTAATTAATTTGCTGAAAATCTAAGAAAAGTAATTAAATTACATTACTCATTACTGCTCCTAAAAAGTAATGAAATTACATTACGATTACTTCTACTCAGAAATTAAATTACTTTTAAATTACTTTCTAGTTTCCATCCATGCAAAAACTAATCAAAGCTAATAAACAAAACAAAAGCTTGTTCTTCGGACGCGAAGGACACACATTCTTTCGTCTTCCCGCCAAATTCTGTCCCAGAGAGCTATTCCTTCCCTCTCTCCTACAGCACGGGCCATTACAAAAAAAAAAAAAAAGAACCGCGTGGTCGAACAGTCGTGAAATGACCGGCGAACCCAGCGTCTTGCTGGCACAGAGCTGTCTCCGCCATTTGAAGGGCCCGAAGAAGCTAGGTTATTTATTGCTTCCGCAGTCCCAAGAATCGACGTCGGCACATTTGTGCTCACTGCTCAGTAATGCTCAAGCCACGGTGCCTCACGTCATGGACCCTTCCGCCTATCTCCCCCAGCCCCAATCCTCCCTCGCACCGTGGTGTTGAGTGCAACCAGGCACCACTGTGCACTAGCCGACGCAGCAGGGAGTGCCGCTGCGCCACGCTCGCAACCAGTTTTCAGCTCCAGTCTTTTTGCTCCATTTCTCCCTTCGGGATTCCCTTGACGCCTTGTATCCTGCTACTTGGAGAATGGTTGCCCCTGCTACACACGAGGTCTCAGACGCACTGTTATGCTTAATCTGTCCCCCTTTGCCGATCCGTTACGCTGGCTTCGCTTGCCGCACGTCGTTCTTGCTTTCGCGGCACTCTACTTCGTTGACTATTGAAGGAGTAGTGGCGCACTTTAGTAAAAGTAATTTCGAAAGGAATTAATTACTTTTGCTGCGAAATTACTGCCAAAAAGTAATTCATTACATTACTAAATTACCAACCCGAAAAAGGAATTAATTACATTCCAAATTACCGAGAAAAGTAATTCAATTACAGTATTTCATTACTGTAATTAAATTATTGCCATGTCTGCTACAGACGGACGGCGAAGGGAGCAGCGCGTGCACAGCGGGGGGCGCGGTCCCTCCGGGCTGCTTGCTCGCCTCCTTTCTGTTGTTCTTGCCTTTATTTTACGTTTATGTGCTGTAACTATACGACAGTAACGGGGAAACGGTTTCTCTAGATTCACCTACGGTGCATGCGGCGAAGCAGCTTCGGAGACATCACCGTGCAATTTATTAGTTCATTCTTCAAAGGAAAACAAGTGAATACCACAAAGAAGCTCGTCTCAGAATTGGCGAAATGGCATCCAGTATTCGGTTCGGACGTACAAGTATTTATATCGTGTGTGTGTGTGTGTGTGTGTGTGTGTGTGTGTGTGTGTGTGTGTGTGTGTGTGTGTGTGTGTGTGTGTGTGTGTGTGTGTGTGTGTGTGTGTGTGTGTGTGTGTGTGTGTGTGTGTGTGTGTGTGTGTGTGTGTGTGTGTGTGTGTGTGTGTGTGTGTGTGTGTGTGTGTGTGTGTGTGTGTGTGTGTGTGTGTGTGTGTGTGTGTGTGTGTGTGTGTGTGCGTGCGCGTGTGTGTGTGTGTGTGTGTGTGCGTGTGCGTGCGTGCGCGTGCGTGCGTGCGTGCGTGCGCGTGTGTGTGTGTGTGTGTGTGTGTGTGTGTGTTTAGGCGGGTGGGAGTAGGACATTTTGCTCCGGCGAAATTTGACGGGCGAGCCGATGTTCGCGACAGCAAAGTGGTTCACGTTTACCCTTTTTCCTAGCAGTTCCGACCCTTGTAATTTTTTAATGTAAGCGTGGTGTTCGAAGAAGCGATTTCGCCAATTCTTGCAATACGCCACGGGATCACAGAATTATAAACTAACGCCCAGGATTGGCCGGTTGGGACCTCATAAGATAAACAGCATTCCTCATCGAAATTTTCTGAAGGTTTATGTGGCGTTGGCCGAGTTTTATGATTAATTGGTGTTTTGCTGTCTTTTCCTCTTCTGTTTGTTTTGTTGGGGATTTAGTCTTCACAAGTCGTTTCATGAGTTGCTTTTACGGAAAATTTGTGCCCCGTTAATATGACATCCTTTAATATGGAAGACCCGAATTATGGACAGTTTTTCTAGGGGTGAAGATTTTTCATTGTATTTATGTCTCGTTAATATAGAAACTCGCTCTCTGAACAATGGAGATGGGATGAATGCACACAGCCTATTCGGCCCATGTATTTGTGTCTCGTTAATATGGACATTGTTTGAAAAAAGCAGAAGAGTCCGAACGCAAGTTAAAGAAGGGTACGCAAGCCGGGAACTTATGCGACAGCCGATACGGTCGGATGCCTGAACGAGTCCTGTGGAGTTGGAAAGAACCAAAGCGGGCGTGTCGTCGTTCTAGGAGAGAAGGGAGAGGGGGGGGGGGGGGGCGCAAGAGCGGGAAAGAAGGGAGGAAAAGGAGAAAAGGAGGGTGGATGACAGGGATCGTACACAGCAAACCGAGGGTCAGCTAAGAAAGACCCCAAAAGGAGGGAACCGGGAAATTTCTGGGTGCAGCGGCAGCGCCGCAACTAGAGGCCGCAGTCGGGAAAACAGCAACATGTGGTCGCAGAACAGAAGAGAGGCCCGTAAAAGCGTAAGAAAGAAACAATAACAAGAAAGACAAGCGCCAAAATTGGGGGTGGGAACTGAAGTTTTTCTATCCCAGAACACAAAGTGTGTTCCATGAAGCCGTTAACGCTTTTCGGTCAGGGTTAAGACACACTCACGAAGTAGAGCGACAAAAGAAACGCGACGAGCACGCAACCAGGACCGGGCGTCCCGGTCTGGACGCCCTTCCTTCTCATGCTCCTGGTTTTCGTCACTGTTGCGCTGCCGAAATACCACATTTTGCACCACAGCGATCCGCATGTCGGCTTCGCCTTGAGTCAACGATGCGGCCTTGACAAGGTCTGAGCTCTTCGTAGTCGGCTAGCCATCGTTCTAAATTGTACTTCAGCTTCCAGTGTTTGTTTCATAGGAACACACACAAACGGTACAGGAAAGGGCTGTTTGATAGCCCTATGTATAGTAGCCTGCCAACTTGACTCCCTCGCTTCTTTACAAAAACAGTACAAGGCAAGAAAGAGAATCAGAAGAACGGAAAGTCAGGGAGGTTAACTTGGGAAAAAGAGTGCAAAGAAGCAGGAGCCTGTAACCCTCAACTTTAGTCTGACTTTTGGCATGGTGGGAGCTAAACGCAAAAGAATGGAGCTGAACTTAGGCGCGAAGCGGGACATCTGTGAATACAAGCGGCAAAAACAATCTCAGTCAATCCAAGCCGTGAAAGACTGGACCCAAGTTCAACTAGGCCTCAGCCTCGTCGTGTCGACGGTATACCATCTATATATACCACCGGACTCCTATAAATGGCTCAACGTCGGCATCACAGCGTAAGCCACAGTCCGACAGCGCCCAGCACAGTTCGAAGAAATGGAGTCAGCCTTGTTAATGTGGTTCGGGAATGTGCTCGCGAATGGTGCTGTCGTGAGCGACGAAATGCTTCAAGAGAAGGCTTGCTGCCTCGGCAACATTATGGGTGCTTCTCCTCCGTCTTGATAGGTTTTACCTGTGATGACTTAGGGAATTTTTGTTCAGTAAAACAGGGAGATGTTTACTGAGAAATATTCTACACTCTGTCTAGGCGTAACTGACTTCAGCTACTCAAGAGGATGGTTGACAAGGTTTAAGAACGAACATGACGTTTCGGGTCGACGGATTTATGGAGAAGAGGCTAGCATCGACATCTCGGCTGTGTTTATATACCCAAATTAATTAAAACAGCAGCCATTAATTATAATTTTTTTTTATAAATTATATACTTTTCGTTTTTATTCATGACTCGTTATTATGGATGACTCGCTTTATGGACAGTTTTGGTCGGAAACCAAAGCGTTCATACTAACGAAGCACGACTGTATTCCTATTTTTTCTTAATTTAATGTATTCTGTCGCAAAACAATGTACAGTGTATTAAAAAAAAGCTCGGCAATCATCAATTTTTTTTTTGAATGAAAAAAAAAGAGCAAGGATGAAAGCTTGGGCGCGTTGGTGGCGGTTTTCTTGCCTCATAGCGCTAAACAGACAGGGACACAGCCAGACATACGGGATGGGGATAAAAAAAGTGCCCGTCCCGTGTGTCTCGCTGTGTCCTTGTCTGTTTAGCGCTATGTGGCAAGAAAAGAAAAAGAGCATATCGGCATTGTTGTCGTCGTCACTAGGGTGAACACCATTTGTCTTTTCAGTTTATAGTAAGAACTGGCTTGTTTTATTTCTAATACGAATCTTATTCACGTGGGTCAGATGGGATAAACTCTTTGTATTGCATTATGGGCCTATGCGTAGTAACGTGGTACCCATGTAGGCCTTAGATTGAAACCGACCACAAAAGGGTAGGCGAGGAGGGGGAGAGGATTGCCACTTTAGTCCAGAGTTGGACATGTAGTGTCCAGAGTTTCTCTGCTTTTATCCAGGATATTAATTGTAGTATAAAATTAGGAGTAAAATACAGCCTTCATACGACAAAATTCTGGCTAGCCTATATATACCCCAGGATTACCGAGAAATGTATATTTGCTTTAAGTTACGGTTTAATTTAATGATTCTTTTTTTTTTTTGAGGTCGAGCGCCTGACCTCAACCTCACATTTTGAGTTTGAGGTGAGGTTGAGTGAGGTCGCCAATGGTCACCTGAAAAGTGAGGTGAGGTCGCCTGGGGGACCTCAACCTCAATTGATGAGGTTGAAGTTGAGTGAGGTCGCCAAATATTTTTTGAGTTTGAGGTGAGGTCGAGGTTTTTGAGGTCAAATGCCCACCTCTGGTTGGTACATTGCCTTAGAGAATAATAACCATCCAAGGGACGAGGACCAAGAAAGACGATGTACACACGGTAGCTACCACTACCGGTAGCTACCGGTAGCTACCGCAAGCTACCGTGTGTACATTGACTTTCTTCATCCACGTCCCTTGGCTGGTTTTTATTCTCTAAGACATTGAGAAGCACTGCATAAGACGCTGAAACACGACCCCGGAGACCAGCGAACTTTTTGCATTCATTGTAAAGGTGAAGTTGGAAAACAGCATTCCTGTAGCATTACCGAGAAAAATCGGGCATATTGAATAACTTCTACTTGTGCATGCTTATCAGAAGGGTGTAAAATTGCGAACGAAAGCATTTTCTCAAAACACCAGCGCCAATTTGCATCCAATTCATTAAAGAAACTTCAGTGCAATTTCTCTTTTATAGTGCGGAGTCTTTCTTTGTCACGGTGCTGATTCGCAGGAACAACCTTTACTACCCTTTTTTCATCGTACATATGGTAAAATGAGATGAGCCGTAGAAATGGAAATAATAATATGCATGCCTGACCATTGCCACATATGTTTCACTTCAGCCGGTCAGCCTCTGTCAACATCTCTAAATTCGGTCATAGAGGCGACCGCAAGTTCTTCACCACTCTGCTGGTAAATGTAACGGTGGTCAATCGAAAGCCGTTACAAAATTACCGCGGAAAGTTGACTTCTCTCTTATTAAGGATCTGCGACCATCATTCTACTTTACCGACGTCAAAAATGTTTCAGAGGAGATATAAACTCAACATACTGGTGGTTCGGTGCTGTGGATAAAGCAAATTAAAACCACATGGTTATGAAAGTCGGGTCCTGAAGAATGGCCAGGAGCCGCCCTTGAAACCAGTATTTCCTAACATTTTTAATACATCAAAAGCTGGAACATTCAATGTGACAGGAAAATCAGCAAAAGCTTCCAGTAATACTTGATTTGTGCCTTTGGCCCGCACAAAGAATAACAAACACCACCTGAACCCAGTGCGTCCGAGATGTCTTTCTAACGTAGACACTTTTTATTCTAGCCAGAAATACAATTTTATTGTCCTGGCAGTAAAAATATCTACCAAACGGTTGTTGTCACAAAACTAAATATATTGGAGACATCTGGGGACAATGCATTTTTTGTTCACTACTAAATTCTAAAATCAGCACAAAAATGTTAGGCCTAATTCTGTTTCTGCAACATGTCAGCAAGGTCAAGGGTTTCGGGAAGGAAGCATACACTCAGGTGTGCGACGGAGGCATAGAGCTATTCTCGGCCATTCCCTGAAAAGGTGAAGACAGGTTTTGCATCGAAGGTTTTAGGAATTCGCAGGACTGAGCACAGGTTGCAAAAATTTACAAAACATTATAGATGCGAATAGAAATTCAGCACACCTTGAAAAGTGCCTAGTTATTGGCTTGGGAAAATGCGGCCATATCTCAAAGTGTGTTGTTGGGCAAGTTGGTGACTGATGATCATGGTAGAAGAAAATAGGGCAGGAGACTGGACAAGACGGGACGTGTTGTCTACTGCCTTGCCCTCTCTCCTTCGCTATTTTCTTCTACCACGGCTATATATCTTTGACCTTACGTTAACGTTTGTTGCATGGATTTCTATGTGTGCATCTTACTCCGCGGTCTGCATATTTGTTCTACGAGCAGGAGGAAGTCAAGCATGAGGCAGCATTTCTGCAGTATTTGTGTGGCCCCCCGTTGAGTAGGGGTTTCTACCCACTCATTCCTGCTGCATCCTTGTAGGTGAAGTGTGACGCTTCGACACACGGGCTAACCGCCGTGCTGTTCCATAGGTATGGCACAGCGAACAAGCCCATTGGTTCACGTTCACGAGCTGCGGGGAATGCCGCATGGTATGAGTCTGAGTTTGAACACGAAGCACTTGCGCTCATATTAGCGTAAGAAACATTCGGGCTATTCTCGAAGGTTAAGAGTTCACACATGCTAATGAATCACCAGCCTGTCCTGGAACTGCAGAGAACAGATCGACCGACCCCATCGCAAGCAGCCGCTGACATGCAGTGTTTGTCTCTACGTAGGCAGGTCTCGAAAGAAGCTTCAGAATGCAGCCCACAATAAAATGCTGCATTTTAGCGATCTCAGGTGACTGCCACAACATACGGCAGGGTTGTAATCAGAAATCTTGTCCTGGCAGCATTAGCTGGAGGTATTGTCAGTTTGGGGACTTAAGCAGCTAACTGCAATAATCCGAAATTGAAAAAGTTTGCTCAAACGATCGCTGGTCATCGACTGCAAGAGGCGTAGAAGATCACGTTGTTGTTATAAACGACAAAGGCTGTTTTCAGCTCATAGATTGCTGTATTGGGGTCTCCGCGAGATATTCCCGAAGAAGCGCGATATCGTGTTTTGGAGCTGCTGCATGAAAAACTCCAAGGCCCTCCATCTATGGAGGGCCTTGACATAGAAAGACTGTCCGCAGCATCTCAAAGCTCTGTCCAAACGCTGGCCATGCCAGCCACAGCCCCACTGTCAACTGTTGTCTCCAGCCGTCTGCCTACTCAGGAACCGTGTTTTAGGATACATATGGATTTCGTAGCACCGTTTGTGGCATGTTTGTCGCTGTAGGCGGGGGGGGGGGGGGGGGGCGTGCAACAAATGGAGTGAAGCAGCCTTTCTGAAACAATCTGAACAAACAGCTCGACGATTTGATTCAGCGCAGGTAATCAGCAGTTTTGGCATACCGAATTCAGTGGTCTGAGATATCGCAACGCGGTTCTCTTGTAATGAAGAAAATAAAATAGCTCACCTTCGAATGTGCCTGTTTTCGCCGCAGTGAAGTGGCTTAGCAAAGTGCAGTCAGAGTAATAAAGGTTGTCCCTGAGAAGTTGGGTTCCTTAAGGTGAGAACTTCAAATGCTTTCTGTGTACAGACGCACTCCAAAAAGCTCGAGAAAGCATCCTGCAAACGTTGTTCTTGGTTTTCATTCCCGACCTCGTCCAGGCACGTCTCTCAGCTTATTTGTAAAGATTCATTCTTGCAGCCAGATGAAATGTCACCGCCTCTTCCTGAATCTAGAATGTATATGCACGTCAGCGTTGCCAACAGGAAAACAGAATACTATTTTTTGCATAAACAATTTCTACTGTGAAGAAGAAGATGGACAACTTTTCTGGGCCCTGATTAGAAAGAAGCAGTTGTGGAATTGGCATCGCGCAGATCGTGTTGGTCTTGATCGCCCCTCTTCCCCGTCGACCTCGACCCCGTCCTCAACGTCCTTCTATATTTGGTTGAGGTGCGCCCATTATATCCTTGCATCAAGCTGGACCTTCGCATCCGCACGCTTCCGATAACTCGTATGGCTAACGACGAACACCCACCGGCCACCTTGATGACCCCCCCCCCGATTGTCTGCTCTGGCTCTTTACGCCAGCGAGACCCTGCGCTTTTCAGCGGGACTGACGAGACTGGCTGCGATGTCTGGCTTGCTTCGTACTAGCGAGTGAGTTCGTACAATAAGTGGGACGAGGCCACGAAGTTAACAAACGTCATCGTTTATTTGACCGGCTTTGCCAACTTGGGGTATCGTAACCATGAAGCCGATTCACGACTTGGGACTCATTCAAGGCTAGTCTTACAAGCGTCTTTGGTCGTGCAGTTGTACGCAAGTTCCGCGCCGAACGTCTGCAGGATCGATCGCAGCGGCTCGGCGAGACATCTAAAAGTTATATCGAAGATTTACTCCACCTGTGCAGTCGCGTAAACGCTGAGATGTCCGAGCAAAAGAAAATGAAGCACATCCTAAAGGGCATCGAATACGACGTCTTTCAAATGTTACTCCCAGGTTTGACTACTATTGTTCAAGTTATCAACCTCTGTCAGAGCTACGATGAGTTGCGGAAGCAGTGCATTCTCCCTCGACAGCCTTCCGCGCCTGCAGAATCACTTTCTGGCCTCTCGCAACACCTGAGACCTCCTCAACTGCTGCAGCAGCTCAAAGACTTCATCAGGGAGGAAGTCGCTCGCCAAATATCTCTGCTGCCCTCAAGCTGCGAGCTATTCCGCAATTTGGCGCTCCTTCGACAGGCCATCGCCGACCGCGTGGCGGCGGCCCTTCCATATTGCCGCGAAACCTTCAAAACAGTATTTGTTTCTTTTTAACAGCCGCCGGCATACAGGCTTATCACTCTGATTCTGGACCGCGTATCAGTTCCGTGATCTTTGTTTGTTAATGCTCGATGTCGCGAGTCACACCTTTATGAGTTTTGTTGTAGCGCAATATGCACTGAGAGCTGTCTCGAAGGTTCCGGCCACTCGGGTGTCTTTCCACAATGTTCCAGCCCGTGCTGGAAGCTGTTTGCGGCGTTATCTAGATTGTTCTGTGCAGACTTTAAATTGACCGTTGCCGAGTGTGACGGGCATTCTTTGTTCGATGATCGACGAGCACGTTTATTTTTATCGCCGCCGCCTAGATGCTTAGTTCTTTTGCGGGCGCAAGTCAGCTCAAATAAAGAGTTTCTTTAGTGCAATCATCGACCTTTCATTTGTGTCGTCGACCTTGTCACCACTACGTCACATCTGGTGGAGGTGCTGCCCTTGATCCTCCAAGCGAAGACACCAGTCTTGTTCCTGTCACCCTGGAAGACTAGCCTACAGGTCACCGAGCCAGACGCCGACTCCAAGGCCTAATGCCCGAACACGGTCTGCTGCCTGACCCCGTTCGACTCCGGAAGGCATAAACTTTGGAAATGGCCAGTCAACAGCACAAGTCGTCTTTGTGCGCCCAGGGAGCTACCCATGTTCCAAGGACTGCTCAGTGAAGATGCGAAAGACTGGATGGACCTTTTCGATCGTGTGGCAGAATTCAAAGGCTGGAACAACGCCGTAAAACTTAGGCAAGTCTACTTTGTTCTTCAAGGACATGCCCGAGTTTGATTCGAAAATGATGAGGCAACTATGAAGGATTGGCAGACTTTCAAGGGAAGCGTTTCTGACTGCCTTTTCAAGCATCGTCCGAAAGGAAAAAGCGCAGGCCCTCCTACAGTCAAGCCCAACTCCCTAACGAGCCTGTCCTGGCGTATGTTGAGGAGATAAGCGTCTCTTTCGCCGCGCCGACCCTAATATGACCGAAAGTGACAGAGTCAAATTTTTATTGCGAGGAGTTAAAGAGTCGCTCTTTGCAGGTTTTGTGCGAAATCCGCCAAGAACTGTTACAGAATTTGAAACAGAAGCGTCTACCATCGAGAAGACGTTGGACAACAGGATGCGACATCACGAGCGACCACTTCAACCGGACTACTTAAGCCACTACCCCAGCGCATCTGCTAGTGGGGAGAACCTTCGGGACCTCATTCGGGTGATCGTGCGAGAGGAGCTCCGCCGATTGATGCCATCCTCGCAACAACCCCAGGTGGCAACGCTTGCGGACGTCGTCCGTGAAGAAGTCGAGCAGGCGCTGGGCGTTCCTCAAGCGACGGCTGCGACTGTTCCAGCACAAGAGGCAACAGCAATGAACTACGCTGGTGCATTACGTCGTCCTGCACCCCGACGCAACCTTCCAAGCCGACGCGACCTCCCAAGCCCTCGTCGCTACAAACCTGCTTCCGAAAGCCGCCCCTTGGCCCCCGCCCGCCAAGTCTACCAATGATCTCCAAGCCCCAGAAAATGCGACGCCTGGAGGACGTCTAACAACCGACCGCTCTGTTTCCGTTGTGGTGAGGCAAGACACATCCTCCGTCACTGCCCGTACAGGCGGATCGGCCTCCGCGGTTTCGCTGTCGACGCTCCATGAACCCATCCTGGCGAACGACCACATGAAATAAATGGCTTCCTGCACAGCGGAGAGCACTCATCGCCAAGGCGTCTGCCACGCTCCCCATCACCGTACAATGCCCGATTTGAGTCGCCGGGCCGCGGTTACGTGCAAGGACGGTCTCCTAGCCCCCGTAGGGGAAACCTTTGGAGTTGAGGTTGCTCAACGGCGAAAACACGAAGATCCTCCGCCGCCGACGACCACTAACGACGACGCAGCTATTTCACCGCCGCTCCACACGACGACATTGACGACAACACGAGCAGAATGCAAGCAGACACCGCCGCCCAGCGAAGTAACAGCGGTATGCCCCGGCCATGACCTGAAGAAACGACGGAGCCGAGATCGGACACTAAGGCCCACGTGCAATGCGAGGACGCGAACAAGTGACCTTGAAGTTGATATCGACGGTCGCACAGTCCCTGCCGTTGTAGACACCGGAGCTGACTATTCGGTCATCAGTGGACCGTTAGCCTCCCATCTCAGGAAAGTTACAACCCTTTAGAATGGCCCGATGATTCGCACCGCAGGTGGCAACCTAATTACTCCATCGGGAGGGTGTACTGCAAGAATAACCGTAAATGGGCGTACTTACCCCACCAGCTTTGTGGTCTTGCAGCAGTGCTCCCGCGACGTGATTTTAGGCATGGACTTCCTAAATGAAAATAGGGCTATCATCGACCTCCGATCCAAGCTCATCAAGCTCTCTGCAGACAAAGCCATACCTGCTACGACGACTTCGACGCAACACGTCGCTCTAAACGTCCTCGACGGAGAATTGACCGTGCCGCCTCGATCAAGCGTCGCCGTCAACGTAGGTAGCACTGACATTGAAACCGCTGAAGGCATCGTCGAAGGAAATATCCAATTGCTCTTGGAACGAGATATCGGAATCGCAAGAGGCATCGCGAAATTCCGGAGAGGACAAGCTCAGGTGCTTGTAACAAACTTCACTGAAGAATACCGGCATCTCAACAAGAGCCCGACCATCGCTTTTCTCGACGAATTAGCGGACCTCAAAGACGTATTCTCCCTCCACGACCAACCACTGGAAGACGCACCGGACCAATTCCGTCAGCCCACATTTGACATCAACCCAGTATTGACCCACAGCAGGAAAAACCAGATTCGCAGTCTTCTTCGAAACTAGAGGGAGTGCTTCTCGTCATCATCTAAGGTACGACAAACACCACTGGCCAAGCACCGCATTATAACGGACGAACACGACCGACCTCTGCGCCACAGCCCTTATCGTGTATCGCCGTGAGAACGGCAGGCTATTCGGGATCAAGTTGAGGAAATGCTGCGTAATGACGTAATCCAGCCATCAAACAGCCCCTGGGCGGCACCAGTCGTTTTGGTCAAGAAGAAAGACAGCACACTTCGCTTCTGCATTGATTACCGCCGCTTGAACAGCATAGCGAAGAAGGATGTTTACCCGCTTCCCCGCATCGACGACACTCTCGACCGACTCTGCAATGCAAAGTACTCATCGATGGACCTGAAGAGCGGATATTGGCAAATTGAGGTGGACGAAAGAGATCGCGAGAAGACCGCATTCATCACACCGGACGGCCTTTATGAGTTCAAGGTGATGCCATTTGGCCTCTGCTCCGCACCAGCCACGTTTCAACGAGTAATGGACACAGTCCTGGCAGGCTTGAAGTGGCAAATTTGTTTGGTATATTTGGACGACGTTGTTGTCTTCTCGTCAAACTTTGAAGACCACCTAAAACGACTACAGACAGTGTTGGAAGCCATCAAGTCATCGGGACTAATGCTAAAAGCAGAGAAGTGTCACTTTGCCTACGAAGAACTCCGGTTCCTAGGTCACACCGTTAGCAAGGACGGTATTCGCCCAGACCCGGAGAAAACAGCTGCAATCACACAATTCCCACCACCTGCCGACAAGAAAGCTGTGCACCGATTCCTTGGGCTGTGCGCTTATTATAGACGATTTGTCAGAAACCTTTCGCTGATCGCCGAACCGTTGACGCAGCTTACAACGGCTGACGTACCTTTTAAATGGGAAGCGCCGCAAGGAGAAGCCTTCGACGAACTCAAGCGCCGCCTGCAATGCCCTCCTGTACTTGGCCCTTTGATGAAAACGCCGAGACCGAAATTCACACCGACGCGAGCAGTGTGGGCCTAGAAGCCGTTCTCGTCCAGAAGAGTGCCGGACCGGAGAAAGTAATCGCCTACGCTAGCAGGTGCCTCAAAAAAGCCGAAGTCAATTACTCGACGACTGAGAAGGAGTGCCTTCCAATCATCTGGGCCACTTCTAAGTTTCGTTCATACCTATACGGACGACCATTTAAGGTGGTAAGCGACCATCATGCGCTCTGCTGGCTGGCTAATTTGAAAGATCCTTCCGTCCGCCTTGCCAGATGGAGCCTAAGACTTCAAGAATTTGACATGACTGTAGTCTATAAGTCGGGCCGGAAGCATTCCGACGCAGAGTGCTTATCCCGCGCTCCCGTCGATGCTCCCCCGAAGGGCGATAACGACGACACCTTTTTGGGACCGGTAAGCACCAGCAGTTTCGCAGAACAACAGCGATCAGACCCTGAGCTGAAAGCCCTGGCCGATTACTTGGACGGAAAGACCACTTCCCCTCCTGGTGTGTTCAGGCGACATTTATCATCCTTCACGTTAAGCAATGGCCTCCTCGTGAAGAACTTCGCACCCAACAAGACCGCGAAGCTTCTCGTAGTGCCTAAAACCCTTCGGCAAGAAATTCTGCAGACGTTGCACGATGAGCCCACAGCAGGCCACCTAGAATTTGCGCGCACGTTGCGTCGAATCCAGAAGTATTACTGGCCGCGACTGCCTGCCGAAGTTGCCCACTACGTGAAGACGTGTCGTGAGTGCCAACGATGCAAGACGCCGCCGATCAGACCAGCAGGACAACTAAACCCGATTCCGCCCCCAATCCTGCCCTTTCAACAAATTGGGATGGATCTCCTCGGCCCCTTTCGATCTTCGTCTATGGGTAACAAGTGGATCATCGTGGCCACTGACTACCTTACCCGTTACGCCGAAGCAAGAGCACTACCAAATAGTACCGCGGCAGAAGTCGCCAAATTTTTTGTCGAACAAATTCTCCTGCGACATGACGGCCCAGAAGTGCTCATCACGGACAGGGGAACGGCATTTACTTCAGAGTTGACGCAAACCATCCTGGAATACAGTCACACAAGCCATCGACGAACAACTGCGTACCATCACCAGACCAATGGCCTTACGGAGCGCCTGAACAAAACGATCGCGGACATGATCGCTATGTACGTCGACGCTGAACACAAGACCTGGGACGCCATCTTGCCGTACG
Organism: Amblyomma maculatum; assembly: GCF_055883805.1. Lineage (NCBI taxonomy): Eukaryota > Metazoa > Arthropoda > Arachnida > Ixodida > Ixodidae > Amblyomma > Amblyomma maculatum. Next base: position 433,126,892 of record NC_139344.1, read on the forward strand.
TGATCTTTACGTATAACACGGCAGTCCAGGAGACGACCAGGGCGACCCTGTTTAAGCTTCTGTACGGCAGGGAGCCCACGACGACGCTCGACGCAATGCTGCCGCACGTGACCAGAGAAGACAACCTTGACGTCGCCGCCTACCTGCAGCGAGCAGAGGAAGCCCGACGACTCGCACGGCTGCGTATTAAAAACCAACAGCGCACCGACGGTCGACGATACAATTTACGACGACGCCACGCAGAGTACAATCCAGGAGACCAAGTGTGGGTTTGGACACCGATTCGCCGTCGCGGATTAAGTGAAAAGTTATTGCGTCGATACTTTGGGCCATACAAAATCCTTCGCCGCGTCGCCCGCCCAGAAATTGTACATGTTGTACGACTGAAGCCATATTACACGCGTTAAAGAATCTGTGGTGTTTAAACTTTGCAGTGTTTATGTTTAAGTTTCTTTGTTTTGGAACATCGAGGCGATGTTTTTTTAAGGGGGGAGTAATGCCGCGACACCTTCAAAACAGTATTTGTTGGTTTTTAACAGCCGCCGGGATACAGGCTTATCCCTCTGATTCTGGACCGCGTATCAGTTCCGTAATCTTTGTTTGTTAATGCTCGATGTCGCGAGCCACACCTTTATCAGTTTTGTTGTAGCGCAAGATGCACCGAGATCTGTCTCGAAGGTTCCGGCCACTCGGGTGTCTTTCCACAATGTTCCATCCCGTGCTGGAAGCTGTTTGCGACGTTATCTAGATTGTTCTGTGCAGCCTTTAAATTGACCGTTGCCGAGTGTGACGGGCATTCTTTGTTCGACGATCGACGAGCACGTTTGTTTTTATCGACGCCGCCGAGTTGCTTAGTTCTTTTGCGGGCGCAAGTCAGCCCAAATAAAGAATTTCTTTAGTGCAATCATCGACCTTTCATTTGTGTCGTCGACAATATGTCGTCGATTTATGACAATATGCCCCTCCGCCAGCGCCCATGCCTCAGACCGCGCCGGCCGTGGAGCCCCTCGCATACGCCGACGTCTTTGTCACTCCACCATTGACATTTTCTCACCTTTTAAATATCTAAAACTTGTTTGATTTCGTTTATGACTTTTCGGCCCGAAACGGTCTCAAGCAAGGAGTGATGAACTAAAGGACTGATCCGGAAATTTCAACTGCTTCAGCGATCCTGGTCTCTTCTATGCACAGACTTACACTGTATAGGGTCGCCTTGCATTCTGCCTCAGTTGAAAAGCAGCCGCAGAAGTTTGGATTTCAAACTGTGTGCTTGGGTTCAACAGTCGAGTTCCCTAACTACTCAGTAAAAATGGCAGCCTTGTAATCAATGTAACTCACATGAATATAAAGGAAAATATTTGTCTGTATAAGACTCGAAACTTCAGACTACGAATACATTCCCCCCCCCCCCCCCCATTCTAAGGAATATTTAATTCTACGTAACTGAATCAATTCAGCCAGTGTGAACACCTTTAAAATTGCGACTTTGCGCGCGCAAAAAGAAGTCAGTACAGCAACGTCATTATGAAGACAAGAAAAAGGCTTTAAGGAAATGCTGGGACCAACACTGAAAGCACATGCTCTCAGGCGCGTATCGCCGTTCCCCGAAAACTGTAGAAACGAAAATGCCGGGTGCGTAACTTACAATAAAAAACAAACTTACGTTTTGTTCGACCATGAAGCGCAGTACGGAAACTGAAATGAAGAATAATAAAATAATTTTATGGATTAATATTACTTACTGTGAACAGCGTAATACATCGGTGGCATTCGTCGCGCCATCTTTGCAAAACCTTGAACAAGTTAACGTGAGTAATCGCCGCGGTGTAAATCCGTAAAAAGGTGTTTAAAGCATGTTGAAAGGCGATTGTTGCTGACGGAACCCTCTAAACGTAATCTAAAGGTAACATATACTCACTGAAGACATGAATTGATTATGGCGAATATAATTGAATAGTGTAACCGGTGTCGTACCGTCACATCCTGGCGGCGTTCGCGGCTAGTTTTGCTGTTGTTAAGACAAAAACATGGTAATATGCAATCTAAAGGGTAACGTACCTCAGGAAATATGGTAGTAATTTATTTGAATGTTGGGAAATAAAAAATAAAAAAATTGTAACTACAGGAATCGAGCACATGTCTTACATTCAGGTGCGTGGTGTAAATTCATTGCACCACAGAAGCGACGAGTAGTGTAGTCTTTATATGCACTCTTATTTGTTTTGATTCAGCGTACTAAAGATGGCGCGACGGACGCAGCTGGCATGATCACAGGATTACTGCAAGCAATTTTATTCGAGCAAACTATTTTATTGCGTATGCATTTTAGTTTATGCACTTCAGTGACTACTCAAAACACATATAGCTTTATTGAGTTCATTTTTGTTGTTTTCATTTTTCAGTGGCGCCATCCGGCACTTCCGTTGCTGCAGTTTTCCGGGAATGGCAATACGCCCTCTCTTTTCGCCTCCTCCTCCTCCTTGTTTCTCCTAATAAACACTTCCCTTGCGCTCTGCCTCTTATGCTAAAGAGGATGTGCGGGTCAAATATACGATTTTAGTCCACAGCATAAGTCTTTCCACTTGGTAGACAATACACGTAACTCGCTTCTGTGGAACTGATAGACTTTTCCATTTTCTCTTTATTGGTATAGCATTATGCATTCAGTACGGGGACACTCAACCTGCCAACACCCCTAGCATTAACAAGCAGCCATGAGGACGATGTGTTGTCCCAGTTGGAGCCAACGACATATATATAAAGGCCCCTTGTACAAATCGTATCAATGTGCGTGCTGGTTCAGGAATACCTGTCTGAAACGAGACCCAAGTTTCCTTGGTTTCGAATACAAAATCTAATGTACTTCCCTTGTTGGGAGCTCCTCAAAATTCACCCATTCATTCCCAGACCGTGTCATCACCGTCTCCCAGCAACCATATTGTTACGGTACGCAGTGAAAGAGACGATGACGAAGGGCTGGCTAGTGGAGAAAGACGACGCTGCAGCTACGTCTGGTTCTCCTGTGAGTGTGTCCCTGACGTTGAACTGTTGCGGCTACGACGTACCATCGCCTCCTAACATCTAGACGTGCCTCGTAACATCTTGGTGGAGGTTCTGGGTAAGACACCAATACCACAAGCTGGATCTTCGTAGTGGCCGCCAACTTGGTGTTAGCACTATGCAGTCCGACGCAGCAACCTCTACAGCGGCACAACCAGCACCCACTGTCGTCGTTGTGCAGCCTCGTGATCCGGGAACCTTTTGCTGCACCGATGACATCGACGTCGAAGACTGGCTCGCTATGTACGAACGAGTCAGTAAGCACAACCGATGGGACGCAACGTTGATGCTTGCAAATGTCATTTTCTACCTGGCTGGTACGGCGCGCGTCTGGTTCGAGACGCACGAAGAAGATCTAACATCCTGGGACATGTGCAAAGAGAAGCTTCGCGATTTCTTTGGCAAGCCGATCGGACGCAAGCTCGGCGCTAAAAAAGACCTGGCATCGCGAGCACAGTCGTCGACCGAATCATATCTGTCGTACATACAAGACGTACTAACTCTATGCCGCAAAGTGAACAGCGCCATGCCCGAGTGTGACAAGGTGGGCCACATCTTAAAGGGCATTGCTGACGACGCTTTTAACCTTCTATTTTGCAAAGATTGTATGATGGTCGACTCCGTCCTCGAGGTATGCCGGCGGTTTGAGCAAGCTAAACATCGTCGTATTGCTCCCCGCGTCGACCGCTTGCCAAACACAGTTGCTACGTCTTCGTGCGAAGATCTGCCAACACTGCAGCAGCCGTCCCATGCGCCAAACTTGACCAGGATCGTTCGCAGAGAGCTGGAGGCAATGGCCCCCATCGCATTCATACCTCAGCCGGCGGATGCTACTATAGCACTGATCCAAGCAGTCGTTCGCCAAGAATTCACGAACGTGGGCATTAATGCGAGCGTAAGTCTCAGCTCTGGTCAGCCGTCCGCACAGCCATCTGTCCAGCCCACCGTTCCGGTGGTAGCTGCTGCGGCTCCGACTGCGCCCTTCCCGACGCGATACCCCGAATCTACCCGACGCTACCGCAACCCAGAAGAATGGCGGACCTTGGACAACCGACCGATCTGCTTCAACTGCTCACGTGCCGGCCACATTTCTCGCCATTGCCGCAGCCGTTGGGTTCCGCCACCTCGACCTCGCTACTATCATGGTCGCAGCACCGCCTCGGACCACACGCAACCTCTCTCCGTGATACGCCCTCTCGTGAATTTAACCCGCCATCCCCGCGCATGTCCAGCCGATCGCCGTCTCCCCAGACCCGCCGTTCCCGCTCGCCCCTACCTCACCGTTCCTCGTCCCCTCACTTCTCTGGCTCGCTCCCGGAAAACTGATCAATGCAGCTCCCGGAGGCTAAGCAGCATTGACGACCCGGCCCCGAAAATCCTCTGCTGACCCTCGCTCATTGCCGCAATCTTCTAGATATCTGTGTAGATGGTGTGCCTGTTACCACCCTCATTGACACTGGTGCCCAAATTTCCGTCCTCAGCTCTTCGTTTCACCGCCGACTCAAAAAGGTTGTCACACCCGCCTCTTCAGCCGTTCGTGTCGCAGATGGAGGCGTCGCTGCCGTCGTAGGACTTTGCATTGCGCGCGTGAGCATTTGTGGTCGAACTACCCTGTGCTCTTCACTGTAATCGACCGCTGCCCTCACGATGTGATCCTCGGCATCGACCTTTTAACGGCGCACTCTGCCCTGATTGATTGTTCAAGTGGCCTCCTTCGCTTAGACCGGCCTTTCTGCCCCGACAGCACAGATATCAAGCCACGCCACTGCTCCGTCGAGTTTGTTCGCCTACCGCCCAAAGCTGCCATGTATGTTCCTTTGGCCCCGTTTCCTGCTATTCCTGATAGTACATACGTCACTTGTCCAATCACCCATGCTGTTCTCCACCGTAACGTCATACTCCCTCACACTGTCCTGACCGTCACCGATAACAGAACCTATCTTCGCGTCCTTAACTTTAGCCGCTCTGTCCAAGTTTTGCCCCATGGCATTGCACTCGCTGACTTACTTCCGTTGGCTGACTGCGAAGTTTCTGCCCTCAAGCCTGTACCTCTGTCTCAACCCCCCGTATCAGCTTCTCGTTCGACCCTTTTTACTCCCATGATAGCACCGGATTTGACACCTCAGCAAGCCAGTGCTCTCTCCGACCTTTTGTTTTGAGACAGCGACATTTTTGATTTTGGCGACCGACCTTTGGCCCAGACATCTGTCGTTACCCATCGCATTATTACTGGTGATGCCAGCCCTATTCACAGAAGGCCTTATCGAGTCTCTCTTGCTGATCGCCACGTGATACAGAAGGGGGTCGACAAGATGTTGACAAATAATATTATTGAGCCTTCCTGCAGTCCCTGGGCGTCTCCTATCGTTTTAGTCAAAAAGAAAGATCAAACTTGGAGATTCTGTGTAGATTACCGCCACCTCAATCAGATCACTAAAAAAGACGTTTACCCCCTCCCGAGAATTGACGACGCCCTCCCCTGCTTGCATGGTGCCAGCTATTTTTCCTCGATCGACATGCGTTCCGGCTACTGGCAAATAGCTGTCGACGAACGGGATCGAGAGAAAACCGCATTTGTCACCCCTGACGGACTATACTAATTCAAGCTAATGCCATTTGGCCTCTGTAGCGCTCCTGCGACCTTCGAGCGCATGATGGACTCGCTTCTTCGTGGCTTCAAGTGGACAACGTGCTTATGCTACTTAGATGACGTTGTCGTTTTCTCTCCCACGTTCACAAGTAACCTTGAACGGCTTTCTACGATACTGGCAGTCTTTCGCCGCGCCGGTCTTCAACTCAACGCAAAAAAATTCAGCCTAGGCCGCCGCCAGATCAAAATCCTGGGACATTTGGTTGACGAAAATGGTGTGCAGCCCGACCCTGATAAAGTTCGTGCAGTCCGCGAGTTCCCTACACCACGTAATACAAGTGATGTGCGAAGTTTTCTCGGGCTCTGCTCCTACTTCCGTCGCTTCATTCGGAACTTCGCTGACCTAGCACGTCCCCTTACCTCCCTTTTGCAGAAAAACGTGAATTTCTCGTGGAGCCGTGAACAAGCTCAGGCCTTCACAACGCTCATTTCCGCGCTCACCGCTCCTCCTGTACTGGCTCACTTCGACCCGTCTGCGCCTACAGAACTGCGCACCGACGCTAGCGGACATTGTATTGGCGCCATCCTTGCCCAGTACCAGCACGGCCACTCTCGTGTAATTGCCTATGCCAGCTGCCTTCTATTTCAGTCCGAGCGCAATTATTCCATTACGGAGCGCGAATGCCTTGCCCTTGTTTGGGCGTTGACCAAATTTCGCCCTTATTTGTTTGGGCGGCCCTTCAGCGTAGTGACGGACCATCATTGGTTGGTTGTCATCACTTAAGGGCCCAACTGGCCGCTTAGGTCGCTGGGCCTTGCGATTACAAGAATACACGTTTACTGTTGTGTACAAGTCAGGCCGCCTACATCAAGACGCCGACTGCTTGTCCCGCCACCCCGTTGACCCTCCTGAACTTCCTGACAATACTGCTGACGACTGCGTTTTGTCCATTTTGAACTTTCTCCACATCGGCGTCGAACAGAATCGTGATCCTTCCCTGCGCCCCATTATTGATCACCTGCGCAACAACAGCACCGACCTGCCCATCAGTATGTTTGTGTTGCTTAATAACACATTATACCGACGCAATATGCGCCCAGATGGTGCAGACCTTTTGCTTGTTGTCCCGACACATCAACACTCTGCTGTTCTGGCGCACCTTCATGATGCTCCTACAGCAAGGCACCTAGGAGAGTCCCGCACATACGACAATGTTCGACGGCCATTCTACTGGCCTGGCCTCTACCGCTCTGTTCGTCGCTACATCGCCGCCTGAGAGCTTTTCCAGCGCAGGACGACCCCGTCTCTTCACCCTAGTGGGCCCCTGCAACCACTCGCAGTTCCAACTGAGCCCTTTTCTCGAGTTGGTCTCGACCTACTTGGGCCATTTCCCACATCCACTTCAGGGAACAAATGGATTGCCGTAGCGACCGATTACGCCACCCGGTATGCATTAACCAGAGCTATCCCCACCAGCTGTGCCTCTGACGTTGCAGACTTTCTTTTGCATGACGTCCTCTTGCTTCATGGTGCTCCTCGTCAACTGCTCACCGATCGCGGTCGCTGCTTCCTTTCTAAAGTTGTTAATGACCTGCGCTCATGCGCTAAGCGCCACAACTTCACAACGGCCTACCATCCACAAACAAACGGTCTTACTGAGCGCCTTAATCGTACCCTGACCGATATGATTTCAATGTATGTTTCTGACCATCACCGTGACTGGGACATCTCTCTACCTTTTATAACATACGCTTATAACTCCTCACGGCATGATACCGCCGAATACTCTCCCTTTTATCTACTCTTCGGCCGCGACCCTCTACTTTCCTTCGACACCTTACTGCCTCTTGACGATTCCTCCTTCAGTTACGCTTCTGATGCCATCGCCCGCGCTGATGCCGCCCGTCATATTGCTCGAGACCGGCTTCGTGCGTCCCAGCGTTCTCAAAAGCACCGTTACGATCTCCAGCGCCGTGACGCCTACTACCCTCCTGGCTCCCTCGTACTCCTCTGGCTCCCTGCTCGACGTGTAGGCATGTGCGAGAAACTTCTGCCCCGCTACGTGGGCCCTTACCAGGTTTTGCGGCAACTTACCGACATGACGTACGAGATTATCCCTGTGAACCGCCACTCTCCTGCAAACCATCATCCAGAAGTCGTGCATGTCGCCCGTCTCAAACCTTATATCTCGCGCTCACCTGTGTAGTCTGCGCACCGGGACTGTGCTTCTTCCGCGGGGGGGGGGGGAGGGGGGGGGTATTGTTACGATACGCAGTGAAAGAGACGATGACGAATTGCTGAGCTAGTGGAGAAAGACGACGCTGCAGCTACGTCTGGTTCTCCTGTGAGTGTATCCCTGACGTTGAACTGTTGCGGCTACGACGTACCGTCGCCTCCTGACATCTCGACGTGCCTCGTAACAATATATACACCTGCCATTTTGTCACAGGTCGACGGATTTTACCTTTAATTGGCACTGGCGACATATGCATGAATTTTCGTTAGCAAACTCCTGAAGTCTGGCATTTTATGACATCTCTTTTCGAGAGCAAAAATGCATTTATTTCTTAGACATCTTTATTCGAGGGTGAAGAGGGGTTTTTACCGGTTGCTCCGATTAAACTGCTTTCTTTTTGATCTCATAGGAACAAAGGGCGCAAACATGATCTAAAGGCGGATTCCTGGAATGTTGGAGTGTGGCCAGCGGTGCAAGTTAGAAGCAGCAGAACTAAATGCTTCTGCTGCCCGGCCGCTGCTTTGTTTACACTATCAATTGATAATGTTCCCGAGTTTAGAAAAGACGCTCTCACTACGAACTTAGGTGCGCACTTCATAGACGTCGGTCCAGTAGAGCATGCGAAGCTTTCTAGAGCTAAGCCAGATCGGCCAGCAAAATATCACGAATGTCAGACAGCCGATGTGTCATGATTATCGGGAGTTAACATCGATACGCGTGTGACCACTGAATTCGCCGAGCTGCAGTCAAGAGTGACGAAAGACTGTCGCGTACGGGCAGTTTAAGACTTGCAAGTTGTAAATTATGTACTGTGAAAAAAACATGAAATGCAGAGCAGTTTTTGCGTAATTTCTTCCTTATTCTTTGCTGCTTTGTTTCTTAGTAGGAACCGTTCGAGTTGGTCTTAGTTCCACACTTTCTGGAGTCTGCAAAAAAAATGAATTGCTTTAAAAGCTTGTCAGCGTCGTTAGTCTGGGAGGCGTACGTGAGCTGATGCACACATAGTGCCACACACTTATCCGCATTACAGCTCCGTGCGGACCAAGGATTGCGTGCATTTAGCAACGGAGTGAAAAAAGCGAGCATTCGAATATGAGAATAACCTTAGGCGCAACTGCACAATCAGCTACTGATTAAGAATCGTCATATCTCGGAGACCAACTAATAGCCATTCTGATTCATTACGCCTTTGGGGGTATTCGGCCTAACGGCAATATTAATCGGAGGCTAGACAAATAGTTGAAAACGCGCAGTTACTGTACACCAACAACAACACTGCAGAATGATGCGCCGCTTAGCACAGTGAACTATTTAAAGCACTCGGGGAAACTTCCGAAGACTGGTGTAGAAACCCTGTTCGAATTCTGTTTTCGCTCCGCATTATTTCCTTCAGTTCTCAAACTTATTTATTTTTGACGCCTTATTTGTGGCTTTAAACTCCGTATGATCTTTTGAAACAAAATATTCACTCTTTGAGATGCAACTGTAATGTACCCTCAGCACCAAAAGTTTGCGGGATTACCAGCGCATGGCAGAGAAAAGAAAACTAAATTCCTGCTCCACCTGCCCAAATCGCGCCCAGTGGCGAGGCTAACGAAAATGGCATCGGTAGATCGCTCTGCGCAAGCTTATCCTTTCTTCGCTATGAAGCTTTCATCGTCGCTGGCATCCTCGGGATCCACTTTTGACGCTCATGGCTGCGGCTGAATAGCTATGTCGCCATAGCTGCAAAGGACACAGTGCGAAATGCACCGGCGAACTCCGCCCATCGCGGCTGCCAAAGTAGACCGGCCGCGAATGTAACACAGCGCCTCCCTGATTTCCTGATACAGGTAAAGATTCCCTTAGGATTCCCTGATACAGGTAAGCGCGCCTCGGGGAAACAAGCAACGAGGCATGCTTGATTGCGAGGAAAGGAAAGGCGTGGGCGAGGCGTCCTTCAGAATTATCATTAGCCTTGTCATCGGGCGCAATTCCGGCAGATGGCGCAGCGATGAAACTTTTCGTCGCTCCACCACGCGCTGGAGAGCCCGAAAACGTTACATAGCTACAAGAGTTTAGTTTTCAATGGGGTTTTGGGAATAAGTAGTCAATAGATACAAACCGAACCTAATATTTCTCTTTTGTGTCACTTTGTCTGGGCTGTTTGTCACTTTGCATTCAAAAATTGCAGCAAGCCCAACTCAGCAAAACCTAGTTAAAGGGAACAAAAGATGGCTTGCACATTTTAGTGCGTAGCGCTACTAGCCGCAATGACGGATTTCGCCATGTCTGTGTGAAGCCGCTCACTCTCTCTCTCTTCGTGAACTTGAAGTGGAGAAAGAAAAGGTGGCTACGCGCGCGTCTCGCGGCTCAGCATTGAGGAAGTGGAGCGGCTACAGAGCTGTAGTAGAAGCCGCGTGTGTGCGTTGGCTTCACGTCGCAATGGATGAAGTCGGGCCATCTGGCACTGCGGCGCAGTTTCGCCGTGCTTCAGTACAATGGTTACGACGGCAGGACCGGACAGCCGAAAGCCCATAAATCGACAGTCCAGTTTACGTGCTTCTCCCAGAAACAAAGTTTCACCGCGAGTCAATTGTCACGGGAGAGATTCCGAAGGGACGGCCAAGGTCGTGGCAGCGTGACGCGAGTTTATTTGTGACGGTCGCGTAGGCGGCCGCTCTTCGGAAGTGGCATAGGAACACATGGAAACGGGCGACGCCATCGGTTCGGTCAGTTCCGATTCTCGGAAAAGTCACGCTTAGACCGTGCCTCGAAGGAGACAAACCAGAGCAGTTAAAAAGCGCAGCGTAAGCGCTGTGGTTGTGGGTTCGGCGCTAAGTGCTCTGTCTCTTGTTTTGGGGGGAAATGGCGCGGAGGCCATAAATCGCATCAAACCACGGGCTGGGGAGAATGCGTGGCAGAGGGAGCGGCTGTCGGTATCTTCTCGGGAAGACACCTGGACATAGGTCTCTGAAATTGCCGCCCGCGTGCAACCGACCAAGGGCAGCGATCGGAATGTTTGGGCCTTAGATTTGTGTGTTGTGTGTTTTAGAAGAGCAACCATCGGCGCTGTTTGTCTTTTTGACTGCTGGCCGCCTTTTGCGTGAGCTGAGGGAAGATATTGGAGAGAGTGTAAATCGCAGGTATATGTGGTAATTTATTAAACGTATACCGGTGATAAGCGGTGCTACGCACCCACTTCGTATTTGATTAACGTTTCGAATCGGTCATATTTTTTTTAGACAGAAAGTAACAGTGGTTATCAGTCTTGGTCAGATCTTATTGTTGAGTACTGGTTAAATATGGCATTTATACCATAAAAGCAAACACTGTCGTATGATCAGTGTAGCATTTCGACTCTGTAAAACGTCCGAAACCCAAAAGCCGCACATAAGCGAGAATATACGGAACACCGGGTAGAAATCGGGATTTCACTGCCGTAGATACCCTTTTACGCCGTCTCTCAAGCCGGGCCGCTCTGTCGTCGTCGGTTTCTGTTGCTAGTCAGACACGCTTTCATTCACATTCATTGGCAAGTTCTTGCTCCCGGTGCGTATCTGCAGGGTTGTCGAATTCAGCTTTACATATTCGACTCACAGACAAATGACTAGTGCCTGCCACCCGTTTTTACAAATATTCGTTTAATGTGTTGTTGAATTAATCGCTGACTTTGCTGTTCTACGCTTGAGCTCCCCATCGAAAGCAATACGGCATGTCTTAAAACTAAGCACAAAAAGCCCTGCGCAAAATGATTTGTGTCTGACATTTAGGATTACTCCTCCGTTCTTAACCGCAGTTGATATTCGTCCATAGCTCCAAATAGTCCTCTTTGCTAACTAATACGAGGATACGCATAAGTGGCAATTTCATGATCAGCGTCATAATCAGCCCGACTATACCCACTTCAGGGTGAAGGACTTTCCCATATTCCTCCAACTAACCCGGTCCTGAACACCTGTATGAACTTCAACACCGCGACCGTTTTAACCTCATCCACCCACTTGACTTTCTTCAGTCCCCTGCTGCGCTTTCCTCACCTATCTCTCTATCTCGTACGCGCTCAGCACGCTTCCATCTTTATATGTTACATAAATTTTTCGTGTCGTAGCTCTCTGAGCCATCCTTAAGTTTCTCCCCAATGGCGAGGACAGGTAAGGTGTAATCGTTGTTGTCGTTGTGTCTGCGTTGGGATAATTTGGTCACAGAATAAAACTCCGGTGAAACTTAACAAACTCATGTATGGCTTCATGGAAGAAACTGTACAGAAATTCAAACTGACGACCGTTTAGTTCGGCGTCTTGCAAGCTACTGTTCGAGGACCGTTGGCCGTGTTCCTCTCTCCAGGCCTTCGCTTCTTTCCTTTTTCTTTAGCGGTGCCCCCGCTTGCGTGGGCCCTTGGAACTTAGCCGTCGCGGCGCTCGTTCGGCGGTGTCGATAACGTAGGAATCCTCCCCGCGTTCTCGGTGCCGGCTCGCAGCCCCCTCGTAGGCTCGAATTTCAGGGCAGGCGGGCGTCCGCGTCTGGTTAGGCCGCCAGCGCGTACACATGTTCATGCCTGAAACCTTCTATCTGTGGCAAGGACGCGGTTCAGCCCATCGCTGTGCCTGCTAGGCTTCCATGATCCTCTTCTACCGACGCGTGGACCAGGCCCGCGGAGTTTGGTGAGAATTATGGCCCCGGTTGTGTCTTCGACGGCGTCAGTGGATCGGCTGCTGGTCGACTGGCCGGCAGTGGCAAGGAGCAGTCGTGCCATTTCCGAAAAAGCACTGCGGCGCGTACACACACACACACACACGCGCGCGCGCGCACGCACGCACACACACACACACACACACACACGCGCGCGCGCACACACGCACACGCACACACACACACACACACACACACACACACACACACACACACACACACACACACACACACACACACACACACACACACACACACACACACACACACACACACACACACACACACACACACACACACACACACACACACACACACACACACACACACACACACACACACACACACACACACACACACACACACACACACACGCAGGTTACCGATGCCGGTAAGCTGCTTGTCATAACCTGCGAGCACTAGCCAAATACGATCCGTTGTAATATTATTGTCCGAATTATTTACCTTAGGTGTCCAGATTTCAGTTTCTACCTATTCTAAGTATACATATTTGCCTAACTCTTCCTGTACTTCGCTCCTATAATAAACTGCTGTTCCTCCCGGCTCTGTTTAACATTACCTGAGCCTTCTGCATATTGATTTAGGCCGGTTTTTCTGTTCTCTTCTCTATAGGTCATCAATCATTACTTGAAATTTATCCCCCCAGTTACTTTGCAAGGCCATGTCATCAATTAATCGTAGATTACTCAGGTACTGTTTACCTCTCATCGCTAACAGCACCAATTCGATGTCTCTGATCAGGCATGTTTCTTGGAATAAACATGTGCAAGATACGCAATATAATTGACTACCTTTTTGTAACATTTGCTTAGATATAGACAATACACTTACCTAACTTCACTTACAAATCCGTCGTTATGATAATCTAGTATAGGTCTGTATGATCAGGGCATTCCACCTTATGAAATGTATTTCAATCAGTGCTGACAATTTTCAGCGATATAAACTGCGAAATTCGGTTTTCGCTGTCTACTATGTTTGACTGTCGCATCCAGAGAAGTTTCTGTAAACATTATGACTAATTTTCATTCTAGGCCCAATATCTTCACACAGAGTGTCAAGTCTGATCACGCACACCTATGACACCTTAGAGGATGTATTTATGGAATGCATTTAGACAGGTCCATTGGCGCTCTCCTGCAAATTTGAGCGTAAGCTTGATGATTTATCCTACAGCTAACAAGGGATCGATTCTCCAAAATCTCCGTTTTACTATCTTGGAATTGACCGCAGAAAATATGGCCGGCTTAATTGAGCTCAGCAGTTTCACTCACATTTTTTATAACGCGGTTTCCATGCATACCCTTCAAAGCCAAAAATTGTAGCAGCTTGTCTGCTTCCGATCTAGCTGTAACTAGATACAGGATAAGTATTGAGACAAATTATTTAGCACTGTGCGCCGAATTGATTTATATATAATCAAAGTGGGAGAATTTTGAGGTACTAGAAACCTCTCAAAATAGAACGAACGAAAATGTGAGAATAAACAACTCGAATATTGGACGCAAGTGAAAAGACGAGTTTACGGATACGGTGAATTGGCTCATCTCGAATCGCTCAGGATGCCCAACGGAGGCGCATATGACGCCTCCACTACTGTGGACCATGTTTCAGCCTCCTGTGGTGTTCGAGGTGAGCTGTCGAAGCGAAGTCCTTCGAGCATAGGTAGCAGAAATATGGCCCCTCTATGTTGGTAACGTCGATGTCAAGTTCTGTTGGAGCAATAAAAGAGAACACATACTGTCAAATCTTGATCGCACAGTACAAGTGCGCGAAATTTCTTTCTAACCCCCAAACATCTAGGAGGCGTATCAAAAGCCGAGGATATATAACAGAGCCGAGAGACTAGTAACAGAAAAACTACCTAAAATATCTGTTGCCTGAACATAATTATTTAATTCTTGCTGTAGTGTTCCATCAGATAGTCAATCGCGGAATGTTTTCACCTTGGTGTTTATTTTGCAGTTTCACTTCCATATTCTAATTGCGGAGTGAAACATACTCATGGTGATTGTAAATGGAAATAGTGCAAATATATTTTCTTTCCCCCTAACCAGTGTGTTTGATTCCATGCAACGCTTTTGCGAGCCATGCACCCTACGCAGCTCTTGTATACCTTGAATACTTATGGACGAACATAAGTTACTTTAACAGGTCAGGTTATTCACTGGCTTCCTACATCTACTCATGTGGTTAGAACAATTTTCATGAAGCTTTTGTCCTTATCATATGCTCCAGAAGTTCGATTTGGCATGGTTTATGAGGAACATCCCAAACCGGCTGACTATGAGAGACGCCGTAGTGGAGGACTTCATGAATTTCAACCACTTGGGGTTCTTTAACATGCATCGACATGGTAAAGCACAAGGACGCTTTGGTTTTCTCCTCTATCTAAAAGCTGCAACCACGGCCGGGATTCAACCCGCATCCTTTGGAGACGTTTTTGGGTTAGCTGGTGTATTGCATGAGGCTAGGAAGAACCAGTCAAACACGCACACAAAAACAAACCCAGAAGCTGGCGGGAGCGCGACTAGTCTCTTCTGCTGTCTGCTTCTGTTCTTTTTTTCTTTTTTCTGAGCCCTGTTTGGCTGGGTAATACAATCCATGCTTCAGAAGTATCACAATGGCCACATATACGTCAGTTCAGTTCAGTCGTTCAGTCGTGTCCGACTCTTCGTGACCCTATGGACCATGTCACGCCATGCTTTCCGGTCTCTCACTATCTTCCTAACATCAGATAACTTCATCTGCAGTGCCTCGAGGATGCCTTCTAACCAACGCGTTCGCTGCCTACCCTTTCTCCGGCGACCCTCAACCTTTCCCAACATCAAATCTTTCTCCAGCGACTCCTCTCTTCTTATCAGATGACCAAAGTAGCTGAGCTTTAACTTTAGAATTTGACCCTCCAATGAGCAGTCAGGGTTTATGGTCGACAATATCGACTGATTTGATCTTCTGGCAGTCCAAGGAACTCTCAAAAGTCTTCGCCAGCACCCCAATTCGAACGAGTCAACCTTTTTCGCAGTTCAACTCTCGCATCTATACATCACAACTGGAAAGACCATAGCACGAGTTATACGGATCTTGGTTGGCAGACTAATGTCTCTGCTCTTTACTAGGGGGTCAAGGCTAACCATTGCTCTCTTTCCCAGAAGCAGCTGGCGTCTCCTAATTTCATGGCTGCAGTCTCCTTCCGAGGTAATCTTGGAGCCCAAGAACAGAAAATCTGTCACAGCTTCCAAGACCATGCCCAGTTCTGACTGTGGCCTCTTGCCCTTAATACAAGTTCCTGACGAGACAGATGAGGTGAATTGGAACTCTCATTTCTTTGATAGCTTGCCACAATCTGCTGTGATCTACGCAGTCAAACGCTTTCGCATAATCAATAAAGCAGAAGTAGATGGGTTTCTGGAACTCTCTTGCTTTGGTACACATATAAAGAGTGTACCAAAATATATATATATAATGCAAACTTCATTTGTGTATCTTCGCTGCCTTTTATGTAGCCTGTTATATTCCACAGTAAAATCAGTATCAATTCCGAATTTCTTGTTACTTTCTTTCTTTCCTTTCAGCTGCCTTTTTTAATGTTTGAGTTTATAATATGCTTTGCGGCATCAATTGCAAGTGCGAAGAATGGCCAATTAGTGGCAACATTTTTTGTGGCTTTTTATAGTTTAGGAATAAAGACATAAATGAAATTAATAAATAAATGTGTTAGGCAAGGAGACATGATCACCCCGATTCTATTCACACCTTGTTTAGCAGAGATATTCAAGGACATGGAATGGGAGCATTGAGGGACCAGGCTGGGTGGGAAATACCAAGTAATAGGCGATTCGCTGAAGACGTGGTCTTGATAAGTAACTGAAAAGACGAATTGCGAAGAATGATTAAGGAAATAGACAGTAAAAGCAGATAAAAATGTCTACTCCAGAATGTATTAAAATGCTGAATACTGTTCAACAGCACTTTGCAGTAGTAGCGAAAGACTGCAGGCGGTAGGCGAGTCTGCCTACAAAGAACAGGTAATGAATGAAACGCTAAACCGAACAAAAAAGGAATGCCTGTAATAGTAAGATCCGAATGGAGCGAATTTGGCAGGATTTATAGGTTATGACTAGAAGCTTACCGTATTGCACAACCGGAAATTCAGCTATAAGGGCCTTAAGGTGCATAAGCAATTGTGGCTATCTTGCGCCAAACACAAGGTACGATGGTCCGTTATTACAATTGCCTCGATATTATGATACTTTTATTGGACCTTAATCAATTTCTTCGTTTAGGAATGATAAAGACGAGAAAAATCGACCAGTACGTGTTCCCTTAAACAATGCTGGATGAAATGGGAAGCGTTGCCTGTAAAATATATTTGCCTTTAAGTTGGCCACAGCACACTTCACACAAATGTTAGTCTTTTTTTTTGTTAGCAAGAATATATCCGACATGTCTGTGTTCTATGCGAGGCGACACAAAATTACTTCAATAAAACGTTTTTTATGGGGTATGATTTTCATCTTCTCATAGGTTTTATGTAATCAAGTTTGCTGTTTGTTTTCTTTACCAAGCAGTCTGCCATTTTCATCTCACTTTGCAGAGCACTTACTTTAGGCATTCTCTGAGGTGCTTGTTTACATGTCTTATTTCCATCTTCTGCATAGTGCGGAGTAGGCATCTTCCCTCTCATTACCGTTCATCGCAAACTTACTGGGAACCAGCAAAGTATTTTTGATATTGTTTGGGTCGTGATCTTTGCTATTATGGGGAAGATGCGTCCTAAGGGGTTGAGCGCATTTTCCAAGTTTACTATAGACAGTACACTTAGGGAGCCTGTATGAATGCCGCTTTTTCTGATGTTCTCACTCGTTTTTTTTTTTGCAGATCTTAGATGGCATAACACTCAGAATTGAAAACTGTTGCATTTTGAGGCAGTCGCATTACATTTTCAGTTTCATCGTGTATTTTTACACTTTATATATGGGCTTCTGGTTTTTACCAATCAGTATAGAAGGCCTTGTAACATCTGCATTGCACCTGCAGTGTTACATATTCTTGTAGTATATTACCGCGAACCACTGAGAGCTTTATTTATTTTGGTTTCAACAGCCGCCAGCACGCGGCGTTATCACTGCGATTGCAAAGCACAGAGGGATCGTGTTTATGCTCAATGCCACCAAGACTCGAGTTTATCACTTTCTCTGTGGCTCAGGATGCGCCGAAATATGTCTCGAACGATTCCAGCTATTCGCGTCTGTTTCATCGATGTCGAAGGCTGTTCTGGCCATCATCTGCACGTTTCTCTGGAAGGTTGTTTGGTGACTAAGTTGAGCGCTGCCGAATGAAGGGGCATTCGTAGTTAGACGTCACCCAAGCACAGAAGGTATCGCCGCCGCAAATTTTCTTAGTACTTCAGCCAGCGTAAGTCTGCGCCGTCAAGAGTTTATTCCATTGAAATCGAAGTCTCCCTCATTGTGCTTACGGCCTTGTCCCTACCTCTTCCTCAATAGATGTCACGTGATATTGACAAGACCGCAGGCAAAATCGAGGAGACCTCTGTTTCACTGCCATAAACTATACTACTCGGACATGTGCCCGCTAAAGAACTATGCAATTCAGCGGCGACGATAGGAATGTTCGTCTGAAGTCTAACAACGAATGCCTGTTCAATTGAGCAGGGTCAATTTAGGGTCGGGAAAAGCCTCTAAATAAACACGCAAACTACCACTGCCAGAAAAATCTCGAAGATTGCAAATACGGAATTGAGAGGCTGTAATCGTTCAACATAAATTTCGACGGATCGTGTGTGACATGAAAAGTGACAAAGCGGCGTGTGTTAGCACTCAGCATGAACAAGATCAGTCCGTGGGTTACAGTGACAATGATAAAGCCGCGTTCTGGTGCCTGTTTAACATAACATGTAAAGCGTTCAGTGGTTCGCGCCATTATGCTCATGTATTGTACAGGTTTTCAGAATGTGTGTGAAAAGGAGGTCACAAACGTTGGGGAAAGTACCACACCGATAGCGCTTCATGTCTTAAAAGCAACTCAAGCGAGTTTTTGGTGCTAAAAGATATGAAAAAATGTGCATTAGATGTTCTTCTTAACGTCGAGATTACGTATGGCACAAATTATAGTTGAGTGCGCTTTATTTTACCTGCAAAGTAATAGAAGAACAGTTCCCCCGGACTCGTAACTCGCGCTCCCACACAGAAAACTTTCACAGCCAACGCTGTTCTTCGTGACATTTCAGTCCTGAAGGAGCGTCGACAAGACGACGGCGACTATGCAGCGGCCTTAAGGGGCCAGAATTGGTCGGTGTGGGGCAGCTCATCCTGCGTGCACAATCATAAGTGGTACGCCTGACACGGGGTAGGGGCACGAAGGCTATACTTGGAAACAGCCTGACACACCGCATGCAGGGTCGATAGCTTGCTTGCAAACAGCATCGATCGTGCAGCACAGTTTAGTATTTTCGGCTCATACTTTCTTTGCACCAATGGGTGGTAGGTAGTGTGTTATTGAATGCAAAATTATTCAATGAAAACAACTATGATAGTACCGATCTGCCAAGGAAAGGAACTTCGCTACAAATTGAATCCTGCATCCAGCACTCCTTTCTGTCGAAGCACCCATGTTGGCTTAGAAAATTTCATGTGGGACTGCTACCAACACAGGATGCTTCTGATAGATCTGTCACTGACCTTTCCGCAGACGACACAAGCTAAACTGCCCAGCCACACTCCATCGTTGAAGGCACGGCGGATTCTCAAAAACAAGCCACCGTAAAAGAAAGCGCGCAAAAAACTACTATCTCTTGAATAATATGCGCTTGGATTACAGAACGTAAAAGACAAAGGGCCTGTTAGATGTCACTGAAGAGGAGAACGGTGAAAGCCTCAATACAGTGAAGCGCTCAAAATCACAAAGGACGAGGAGGGAACAGGACAATAGCGCTATTGTCCTGTTCCCTCCTCGTCCTTTGTGATTTTGGGCGCTTCACTGTATTGACGATGAACCAACACGCCCAAACATTTTCCCTTCTGAGGTGAAAGCCTGCCCTTCCTCTTCTATCATTTTCCTCTCATCGTTCAAGTTACAGCGTAAAAAACCAAGCGTGTGATGGACGTCTTTTGGTAACGTTAGAGACATGAGGAAATTAATTGAGGCAATGGATAAAGATTACACAGAGATATTTATAGGAGTCAACACCTGAAATATTAGAGCCAAATTTATAACACGTAGGTGAAAGAATGAACTGTCTATGGTGGAATGCAATTAATGACTTCTTATTTGTGTTTACAAACATGAGCCATTTGCCACACCAGGATTCAAATTAATTCAAGTCGTTTTGTAACAGCTCGGTATCGTTGCTGTCACGATATATTACACTGTCATCCGCAAATAGTCGAACTTTAGAAGTTATACCAGTGCTTAGGCCTTTATTATAAATCATGAAGAGCAAAGGGCCGAGTATATTACATTACGGTTCACCAGAGGCGACGGAGCTTAAAGGTGAGAAATGTCCCTTAGCATTCACAAACTGCTTTTGATTGATGAGGAAGTTTTTTTTTTCATGTGAGAAAGAGTGGGTCAAGGTTCAAACCTAATAGTTTATGTAGAAGCCGTTTGTGGGGAACTTTGTCAAAAGCTTTCTTGAAATCCAAGAAAAATTCATCAACTGGTATGTTGACATATAGGTTAGATCTAATTTCATTAACAAATAGAGCTCACTGTGTGTCACATGACATATATTTCCAAAAACCGTGCTGGCTAGGGGGACAAACATTTACAGATAGAAGAAAATTTAAAATATGTGTGTAGATAACCATGCGCTTTTTTAGTTTTTAACAAATGCTTGTGAGGGATATGGGACGATAGCTGTGGCGTGAAGATGGCGAACTTTTTTAGGCACTGGATTCACCTTCCTACCTTCCAGT